>NC_088412.1:2562663-2581928 GCF_034236695.1 Oncorhynchus nerka
CTGTGTAGTGTCCGATCTACCTCTGTGTAGTGTCCGATCTACCTCTGTGTAGTGTCCGATCTACCTCTGTGTAGTGTCCGATCTCCCTCTGTGTAGTGTCCGATCTACCTCTGTGTAGTGTCCGATCTCCTTCTGTGTAGTGTCCGATCTACCTCTGTGTAGTGTCCGATCTACCTCTGTGTAGTGTCCGATCTCCCTCTGTGTAGTGTCCGATCTACCTCTGTGTAGTGTCCGATCTACCTCTGTGTAGTGTCCGATCTACCTCTGTGTAGTG
This sequence comes from Oncorhynchus nerka, assembly GCF_034236695.1. Taxonomy (NCBI): domain Eukaryota; kingdom Metazoa; phylum Chordata; class Actinopteri; order Salmoniformes; family Salmonidae; genus Oncorhynchus; species Oncorhynchus nerka. Next base: position 2,562,938 of record NC_088412.1, read on the forward strand.
TCCGATCTAGTTGTGTAGTGTCCGATCTACCTCTGTGTAGTGTCCGATCTCCTCTGTGTAGTGTCCGATCTCCCTCTGTGTAGTGTCCGATCTACCCTCTGTGTAGTGTCCGATCTACCTCTGTGTAGTGTCCGATCTCCCTCTGTGTAGTGTCCGATCTCCTCTGTGTAGTGTCCGATCTCCTCTGTGTAGTGTCCGATCTACCTCTGTGTAGTGTCCGATCTCCTCTGTGTAGTGTCCGATCTACCTCTGTGTAGTGTCCGATCTACCTCTGTGTAGTGTCCGATCTACCTCTGTGTAGTGTCCGATCTCCCTCTGTGTAGTGTCCGATCTCCCTCTGTGTAGTGTCCGATCTCCTTCTGTGTAGTGTCCGATCTAGTTGTGTAGTGTCCGATCTACCTCTGTGTAGTGTCCGATCTCCTCTGTGTAGTGTCCGATCTACCTCTGTGTAGTGTCCGATCTACCTCTGTGTAGTGTCCGATCTACCTCTGTGTAGTGTCCGATCTACCTCTGTGTAGTGTCCGATCTACCTCTGTGTAGTGTCCGATCTCCTCTGTGTAGTGTCCGATCTCCTCTGTGTAGTGTCCGATCTACCTCTGTGTAGTGTCCGATCTACCTCTGTGTAGTGTCCGATCTACCTCTGTGTAGTGTCCGATCTACCTCTGTGTAGTGTCCGATCTACCTCTGTGTAGTGTCCGATCTCCTCTGTGTAGTGTCCGATCTACCTCTGTGTAGTGTCCGATCTCCCTCTGTGTAGTGTCCGATCTACACTCTGTGTAGTGTCGATCTAGTTGTGGCAGTGTCGATCTGGTTGTGTTGTGTCCGATCTCCCTCTGTGTAGTGTCCGATCTCCTCTGTGTAGTGTCCGATCTACCTCTGTGTAGTGTCCGATCTACCTCTGTGTAGTGTCCGATCTACCTCTGTGTAGTGTCCGATCTACCTCTGTGTAGTGTCCGATCTCCCTCTGTGTAGTGTCGATCTCCACTGTGTAGTGTCGATCTCCTTCTGTGATCTCCTCTTAGTGTCCGATCTCCTCTGTGTAGTGTCGATCTACCTCTGTGTAGTGTCCGATCTACCTCTGTGTAGTGTCGATCTCCCTCTGTGTAGTGTCGATCTCCCTTCTGTGTAGTGTCCGATCTAGTTGTGTAGTGTCGATCTAGTTTGTAGTATCGATCCCACTCTGTGTAGTGTCCGATCTCCCTCTGTGTAGTGTCCGATCTCCTGTGTAGTGTCCGATCTGGTTAGTCCGTGAGTGTCGATCTTCCTCTGTGTAGTCGATCTACCTCTGTGTAGTGTCGGTCTGGTTGTGGTGTGTCGATCTCCTCTGTAGTATCCGATCTACCTCTGTGTAGTGTCCGGATCTCCTGTGTAGTGTCGATCTAGTTGTGTAGTGTCGATCTCCCTCTGGGGGTGTCCGATCTCCCTCTGTGTAGTGTCCCGGTCTCCCTCCCATGTCCGATCTCCCTCCTGTGAGTGTCGATCTAGTTGTATAGTATCCCATCTACCTCTGTGTAGTGTCATGTCCCTATTGTGGTGTCAGTCTACCTCTGTATAGTCCGATCCTCCTTCTGTGTAGTGTCCGATCTCCTCTGTGTAGTGTCCGATCTCCTCTGTGTAGTGTCCGATCTACCTCTGTGTAGTGTCCGATCTACCTCTGTGTAGTGTCCGATCTACCTCTGTGTAGTGTCCGATCTACCTCTGTGTAGTGTCCGATCTACCTCTGTGTAGTGTCCGATCTCCCTCTGTGTAGTGTCCGATCTCCCTCTGTGTAGTGTCCGATCTACCTCTGTGTAGTGTCCGATCTAGTTGTGTAGTGTCCGATCTCCTCTGTGTAGTGTCCGATCTCCCTCTGTGTAGTGTCCGATCTCCTCTGTGTAGTGTCCGATCTACCTCTGTGTAGTGTCCGATCTACCTCTGTGTAGTGTCCGATCTAGTTGTGTAGTGTCCGATCTAGTTGTGTAGTGTCCGATCTCCCTCTGTGTAGTGTCCGATCTACCTCTGTGTAGTGTCCGATCTACCTCTGTGTAGTGTCCGATCTACCTCTGTGTAGTGTCCGATCTACCTCTGTGTAGTGTCGTGATCAGGCCAGAGGTGTGTCGATCTCCCTCAGCCATGTAGTGTCGATCTGGAGCCTCTGGCCTGGGAGGTGTCGATCTACCTCTCTGTAATGATGTCGATCTACCTCTGTGTAGTGTCAACTGGAAGTTGTGTAGTGTCAGGTGGGAGAGAACTGGGAAGGTTGTCAGTCTCCCTCTGGGCGGGAGCGGGGCGTCTCCTCTGTGTAGGGTCGATCCCTCTGTGCAGTAATCCACGGGAGATCCCTGGATTACCTCCTCCTGTGTAATGGATCCTAGTTGTGATGTTGTAGATCATGAAATACAGGAACGGGGCCATCTCCCTTGTGTAGTATCGATCTCCTTCTGTGTAGTGTCGATCTCCCCCTCTGTGTAGTGTCGATCTACCTCTGTGTAAAGTGTCGATCTCCCAGGTTTCTGTGTAGTCCGATCTCCTGTGTAGTGTCCGATCTCACTTCCTGTGTGTCGATCTAGTTGTGTAGTGTCGATCACCTTGTGTGTGTCCGATCTCCTTCTGTGGTGTCGATCTCCCTGTGTAGTGTCCGAGTCTCCCTCTCTGTAGTGTGTCGATCTCCTCGCAACTGGTGTCGATCTCCTTCTGTGTAGTCCGTCCTCCTTTCTGTGTAGATGTCGATCTCCTTCATGTGTGTCCCGTCTCCCTCCCTGTAGTGTCGATCTCCCCTGTGTAGTAATCCGATCTCCCAGTGTCGATCTAGTTGTGTGTAGTGTCCTCTATCAGTGTAGTGTCCGATCTGTGTAGTGTCGATCTAGTTGTGTAGTGTCCCGATCTCCCTCTGTGTAGTGTCCGATCTAGTTGTGTAGTGTCCGATCTAGTTTGTGTTGTGATCCCTAGTGTCCGATCTAGTCCGATCTAGTTGTGTAGTGTCCGATCTACCTCTGTGTAGTGTCGATCTACCTCTGTGTAGTGTCCGATCTAGTTGTGTAGTGTCCATCTCCCTCTGTGTAGTGTCCCGATCTACCTCTGTGTAGTGTCGATCTCCCTCTGTGTAGTGTCCGATCTCCTCTGTGTGTGTCGATCTCCCTCTGTGTAGTGTCCGATCTACCTCTGTGTAGTGTCCGATCTACCTCTGTGTAGTGTCCGATCTACCTCTGTGTAGTGTCCGATCTCCCTCTGTGTAGTGTCCGATCTCCTTCTGTGTAGTGTCCGATCTCCCTCTGTGTAGTGTCCGATCTCCTTCTGTGTAGTGTCCGATCTCCCTCTGTGTAGTGTCCGATCTCCTTCTGTGTAGTGTCCGATCTAGTTGTGTAGTGTCCGATCTAGTTGTGTAGTGTCCGATCTAGTTGTGTAGTGTCCGATCTACCTCTGTGTAGTGTCCGATCTACCTCTGTGTAGTGTCCGATCTAGTTGTGTAGTGTCCGATCTCCCTCTGTGTAGTGTCCGATCTACCTCTGTGTAGTGTCCGATCTAGTTGTGTAGTGTCGATCTCCCTCTGTGTAGTGTCCGATCTCCCTCTGTGTAGTGTCGATCTCCCTCTGTGTAGTGTCCGATCTCCCTCTGTGTAGTGTCCGATCTCCTCTGTGTAGTGTCCGATCTGATCACCTCTGTGTAGTGTCCGATCTACCTCTGTGTAGTGTCCGATCTGTGTCCGATCTCCTCTGTGTAGTCCGATCTCCCTCTGTGTAGTGTCCGATCTACCCTGTGTGTAGTGTCCGATCTCCCTCTGTGTAGTGTGTCGATCTCCTTGTGTAGTCGATCTCCCTCTGTGTAGTGTCCGATCTCCCTCTGTGATCTAGTTGTCCCTCTGTGTAGTGTCGATCTACCTCTGTGTAGTGTCCGATCTGGTTGTGTATCTCCCTCTGTGTAGTGTCCGATCTAGTGTCCGTCTGTGTAGTGTCCGATCTACCTCTGTGTAGTGTCCGATCCCTCTGTGTAGTGTCGATCTACCTCTGTGTAGTGTCCGATCTCCCTCTGTGTAGTGTCGATCTCCTCTGTGTAGTGTCCGATCTCCTTCTGTGTCCGATCTAGTTGTGTAGTGTCCGATCTCCCTCTGTGTAGTGTCGATCTCCTCTGTGTAGTGTCGATCTCCCTCTGTGCTGTGAGTGTCCGATCTCCCTTCTGTGTAGTGTCCGATCTCCCTCTGTGTAGTGTCCGATCTACCTCTGTGTAGTGTCCGATCTCCCTCTGTGTAGTGTCGATCTCCCTCTGTGTAGTGTCCGATCTACCTCTGTGTAGTGTCGATCTCCCTCTGTGTAGTGTCCGATCTCCCTCTGTGTAGTGTCCGATCTCCCTCTGTGATCGATCCCTCTGTGTAGTGTCCGATCTCCCTCTGTCGATCTACCTCTGTGTAGTGTCCGATCTAGTTGTGTAGTGTCGTGTGTAGTGTCCGATCTCCTCTCTGTGTAGTGTCGATCTAGTTGTGTAGTGTCCGATCTAGTTGTGTAGTGTCCGATCTCCCCTCTGTGTAGTGTCCGATCTACCTCTGTGTAGTGTCCGATCTCCCTCTGTCCGTTGTGTAGTGTCCGATCTCCCTCTGTGTAGTGTCCGATCTACCTCTGTGTAGTGTCCGATCTCCTCTAGTGTCCGATCTACCTCTGTGTAGTGTCCGATCTCCCTCTGTGTAGTGTCCCGATCTCCCTCTGTGTAGTGTCCGATCTACCTCTGTGTAGTGTCCGAGTGTCTACCTCTGTGTAGTGTCCGATCTAGTCTGTGTAGTGTCCGATCTGTGTAGTGTCCGATCTACCTCTGTGTAGTGATCTCTGTAGTGTCCTCTAGTTGTGTAGTGTCGATCTCCCTCTGTGTAGTGTCCGATCTCCCTCTGTGTAGTGTCCCGATCTCCCTCTGTGTAGTGTCCGATCTCCCTCTGTGTAGTGTCCGATCTCCCTCTGTGTAGTGTCCGATCTCCCTCTGTGTAGTGTCCGATCTACCTCTGTGTAGTGTCCGATCTCCCTCTGTGTAGTGTCCGATCTACCTCTGTGTAGTGTCCGATCTACCTCTGTGTAGTGTCCGATCTACCTCTGTGTAGTGTCCGATCTCCCTCTGTGTAGTGTCCGATCTACCTCTGTGTAGTGTCCGATCTACCTCTGTGTAGTGTCCGATCTCCTCTGTGTAGTGTCCGATCTCCCTCTGTGTAGTGTCCGATCTCCCTCTGTGTAGTGTCCGATCTACCTCTGTGTAGTGTCCGATCTAGTTGTGTAGTGTCCGATCTCCCTCTGTGTAGTGTCCGATCTCCTTCTGTGTAGTGTCCGATCTCCCTCTGTGTAGTGTCCGATCTACCTCTGTGTAGTGTCCGATCTCCTTCTGTGTAGTGTCCGATCTCCCTCTGTGTAGTGTCCGATCTACCTCTGTGTAGTGTCCGATCTACCTCTGTGTAGTGTCGATCTACCTCTGTGTAGTGTCCGATCTCCCTCTGTGTAGTGTCCGATCTACCTCTGTGTAGTGTATCTAGTGTCCGATCTCCCTCTGTGTAGTCCGATCTCCTCTCTGTGTAGTGTCGATCTAGTGTGTAGTGTCGATCTCCTTCTGTGTAGTATCCGATCTCCCTCTGTGTAGTGTCCGATCTCCTTCTGTGTAGTGTCCGATCTCCCGATCTGTGTAGTGTCGATCTCCCTCTGTGTAGTGTCCGATCTCCCTCTGTGTAGTGTCCGATCTCCCTCTGTGTAGTGTCGATCTCCCTCTGTGTAGTGTCGATCTCCTCTGTGTAGTGTCCGATCTCCCTCTGTGTAGTGTCCGATCTCCCTCTGTGTAGTGTCCGATCTCCTCTGTGTAGTGTCCGATCTACCTCTGTGTAGTGTCCGATCTCCCCTCTGTGTAGTGTCCGATCTACCTCTGTGTAGTGTCGATCTCCCTCTGTGTAGTGTCCGATCTAGTCCCTCGTCCGATCTCTCCTCTGTGTAGTGTCCGATCTAGTCTGTGTAGTGTCCGATCTCCCTCTGTGTAGTGTCCGATCTCCCTCTGTGTAGTGTCGATCTCCCTCTGTGTAGTGTCCGATCTCCCTCTAGTGTCCGATCTCCCTCTGTGTAGTGTCCGATCTACCTCTGTGTAGTGTCCGATCTCCCTCTGTGTAGTGTCGATCTACCTCTGTGTAGTGTCCGATCTCCCTCTGTGTAGTGTCCGATCTACCTCTAGTGTCGATCTCCCTCTGTGTAGTGTCGATCTCCTCTGTGTAGTGTCCGATCTACCTCTGTGTAGTGTCGATCTAGTTGTGTAGTGTCCGATCTAGTCTGTGTAGTGTCGATCTCCCTCTGTGTAGTGTCGATCTCCGATCTACCTCTGTGTAGTGTCCGATCTCCCTCTGTGTAGTGTCCGATCTACCTCTGTGTAGTGTCGATCTCCCTCTGTGTAGTGTCCGATCTAGTTGTGTAGTGTCCGATCTCTTGTGTAGTGTCCGATCTCCCTCTGTGTAGTCTGTGTAGTGTCGATCTCCCTCGATCTCCCTCTGTGTAGTGTCGATCTCGATCTCCCTCTGTGTAGTGTCCGATCTACCTCTGTGTAGTGTCCGATCTCCCTCTGTGTAGTGTCCGATCTCCCTCTGTGTAGTGTCCGATCTACCTCTGTGTAGTGTCGATCTACCTCTGTGTAGTGTCCGATCTCCCTCTGTGTAGTGTCCGATCTCCCTCTGTGTAGTGTCCGATCTCCCTCTGTGTAGTGTCCGATCTCCTCTGTGTAGTGTCCGATCTCCCTCTGTGTAGTGTCCGATCTCCTTCCGATCTACCTCTGTGTAGTGTCCGATCTCCCTCTGTGTAGTGTCCGATCTCCCTCTGTGTAGTGTCTCCCTCTGTGTAGTGTCCGATCTCCCTCTGTGTAGTGTCGATCTCCCTCTGTGTAGTGTCCGATCTCCTCTGTGTAGTGCCTCTGTGTAGTGTCCGATCTCCTCTGTGTAGTGTCCGATCTACCTCTGTGTAGTGTCCGATCTACCTCTGTGTAGTGTCCGATCTCCCTCTGTGTAGTGTCCGATCTCCTCTGTGTAGTGTCCGATCTCGATCTGTGTAGTGTCCGATCTCCCTCTGTGTAGTGTCCGATCTACCTCTGTGTAGTGTCCGATCTCCCTCTGTGTAGTGTCCGATCTACCTCTGTGTAGTGTCCGATCTACCTCTGTGTAGTGTCGATCTCCTCTGTGTAGTGTCCGATCTCCCTCTGTGTAGTGTCCGATCTACCTCTGTGTAGTGTCCGATCTCCCGATCTCCCTCTGTGTAGTGTCGATCTAGTCTGTGTAGTGTCCGATCTCCCTCTGTGTAGTGTCCGATCTCCTCTGTGTAGTGTCCGATCTCCCTCTGTGTAGTGTCCGATCTCCCTCTGTGTAGTGTCCGATCTCCCTCTGTGTAGTGTCCGATCTACCTCTGTGTAGTGATCTCCCTCTGTGTAGTGTCCGATCTACCTCTGTGTAGTGTCCGATCTACCTCTGTGTAGTGTCCGATCTACCTCTGTGTAGTGTCCGATCTCCCTCTGTGTAGTGTCCGATCTACCTCTGTGTAGTGTCGATCTCCCTCTGTGTAGTGTCCGATCTCCTCTGTGTAGTGTCGATCTCGATCCTCTGTGTAGTGTCGATCTCCTTCTAGTGTCGTAGTGTCCGATCTCCCTCTGTGTAGTGTCCGATCTCCCTCTGTGTAGTGTCCGATCTCCTCTGTGTAGTGTCCGATCTCCCTCTGTGTAGTGTCCGATCTACCTCTGTGTAGTGTCGATCTACCTCTGTGTAGTGTCGATCTGTGTGTAGTGTCGATCTCCTCTGTGTAGTGTCGATCTACCTCTGTGTAGTGTCCGATCTACCTCTGTGTAGTGTCCGATCTACCTCTGTGTAGTGTCCGATCTACCTCTGTGTAGTGTCCGATCTCCCTCTGTGTAGTGTCCGATCTCCTCTGTGTAGTGTCCGATCTCCCTCTGTGTAGTGTCCGATCTCCTCTGTGTAGTGTCCGATCTACCTCTGTGTAGTGTCCGATCTGGTTGTGTAGTGTCCGATCTCCCTCTGTGTGTAGTGTCCGATCTCCCTCTGTGTAGTGTCGATCTCTCGATCTCTGTGTAGTGTCGATCTCCCTCTGTGTAGTGTCCGATCTCCCTCTGTGTAGTGTCCGATCTCCCTCTGTGTAGTGTCGATCTCCCTCTGTGTAGTGTCCGATCTACCTCTGTGTAGTGTCCGATCTCCCTCTGTGTAGTGTCTGTGTAGTGTCCGATCTCCCTCTGTGTAGTGTCCGATCTCCCTCTGTGTAGTGTCCGATCTCCTCTGTGTAGTGTCCGATCTACCTCTGTGTAGTGTCCGATCTCCCTCTGTGTAGTGTCCGATCTACCTCTGTGTAGTGTCCGATCTACCTCTGTGTCCGATCTACCTCTGTGTAGTGTCCGATCTCCCTCTGTGTAGTGTCCGATCTCCCTCTGTGTAGTGTCCGATCTACCTCTGTGTAGTGTCCGATCTCCCTCTAGTGTCCGTCTGTGTAGTGTCGATCTACCTCTGTGTAGTGTCCGATCTATCTCCCTCTGTGTAGTGTCCGATCTCCCTCTGTGTAGTGTCCGATCTAGTTGTGTAGTGTCCGATCTCCCTCTGTTGTGTCGATCTCCTCTGTGTAGTGTCCGATCTACCTCTGTGTAGTGTCCGATCTACCTCTGTGTAGTGTCCGATCTACCTCTGTGTAGTGTCCGATCTCCCTCTGTGTAGTGTCCGATCTACCTCTGTGTAGTGTCCGATCTACCTCTACCGATCTACCTCAGTGTGATCTGTGTCGATCTGGTTGTGTAGTGTCCGATCTCCCTCTGTGTAGTGTCCGATCTCCCTCTGTGTAGTGTCGATCTCCCTCTGTGTAGTGTCGATCTCCCTCTGTGTAGTGTCCGATCTCCTCTGTGTAGTGTCCGATCTCCCTTCTGTGTAGTGTCCGATCTCCTCTGTGCAGTGTCCGATCTCCCTCTGTGTAGTGTCGATCTCCTCTGTGTAGTGTCCGATCTCCCTCTGTGTAGTGTCCGATCTCCCTCTGTGTAGTGTCGATCTCCCCTCTGTGTAGTGTCCGATCTCCCTCTGTGTAGTGTCCGATCTCCTCTGTGTAGTGTCCGATCTACCTCTGTGAGTGTCGATCTCCCTCTGTGTAGTGTCCGATCTCCCTCTGTGTAGTGTCCGATCTACCTCTGTGTAGTGTCCGATCTACCTCTGTGTAGTCCGATCTCCCTCTGTGTAGTGTCCGATCTCCCTCTGTGTAGTGTCCGATCTCCCTCTGTGTAGTGTCCGATCTCCCTCTGTGTAGTGTCCGATCTACCTCTGTGTAGTGTCCGATCTCCCTCTGTGTAGTGATCTCGATCTCCCTCTGTGTAGTGTCCGATCTACCTCTGTGTAGTGTCCGATCTCCCTCTGTGTAGTGTCCGATCTCCCTCTGTGTAGTGTCCGATCTCCCTCTGTGTAGTGTCCGATCTCCCTCTGTGTAGTGTCCGATCTCCCTCTGTGTAGTGTCCGATCTACCTCTGTGTAGTGTCCGATCTCCCTCTGTGTAGTGTCCGATCTAGTTGTGTAGTGTCCGATCTAGTTGTGTAGTGTCCGATCTCCTCTGTGTAGTGTCCGATCTCCCTCTGTGTAGTGTCCGATCTCCTCTGTGTAGTGTCCGATCTCCCTCTGTGTAGTGTCCGATCTCCCTCTGTGTAGTGTCGATCTCCCTCTGTGTAGTGTCCGATCTCCCTCTGTGTAGTGTCCGATCTACCTCTGTGTAGTGTCCGATCTACCTCTGTGTAGTGTCCGATCTACCTCAGTCTGTGTAGTGTCCGATCTCCTCTGTGTAGTGTCCGATCTCCCTCTGTGTAGTGTCCGATCTCCCTCTGTGTAGTGTCCGATCTCCCTCTGTGTAGTGTCCGATCTGTCCGATCTACCTCTGTGTAGTGTCGATCTACCTCTGTGTAGTGTCCGATCTCCCTCTGTGTAGTGTGTCCGATCTAGTTGTGTAGTGTCCGATCTACCTCTGTGTAGTGTCCGATCTCCCTCTGTGTAGTGTGATCTAGTTGTGTAGTGTCGACCTTGTGTAGTGTCCGATCTCCTCTGTGTAGTGTCCGATCTCCCTCTGTGTAGTGTCCGATCTCCCTCTGTGTAGTGTCCGATCTCCCTCTGTGTAGTGTCCGATCTCCCTCTAGTGTCCGATCTCCCTCTGTGTAGTGTCCGATCTCCCTCTGTGATCTAGTTCTGTAGTGTCCGATCTCCCTCTGTGTAGTGTCGATCTACCTCTGTGTAGTGTCCGATCTAGTTGTGTAGTGTCCGATCTCCCTCTGTGTAGTGTCCGATCTCCCTCTGTGTAGTGTCCGATCTACCTCTGTGTAGTGTCCGATCTCCCTCTGTGTAGTGTCCGATCTAGTCTGTGTAGTGTCCGATCTCCACTCCCTCTGTGTAGTGTCCGATCTCCCTCTGTGTAGTGTCCGATCTACCTCTGTGTAGTGTCCCCTCTGTGTAGTGTCGATCTACCTCTGTGTAGTGTCGATCTCCTCTGTGTAGTGTCCGATCTCCCTCTGTGTAGTGTCCGATCTCCTCTGTGTAGTGTCGATCTCCTCTGTGTAGTGTCCGATCTACCTCTGTGTAGTGTCCGATCTACCTCTGTGTAGTGTCCGATCTAGTTGTGTAGTGTCCGATCTCCCTAGTTGTGTAGTGTCCGATCTCCCTCTGTGTAGTGTCCGATCTCCCTCTGTGTAGTGTCCCGATCTACCTCTGTGTAGTGTCCGATCTACCTCTGTGTAGTGTCCGATCTCCGATCCCTCTGTGTAGTGTCCGATCTCCCTCTGTGTAGTGTCCGATCTACCTCTGTGTAGTGTCCGATCTCCTTCTGTGTAGTGTCCGATCTACCTCTGTGTAGTGTCCGATCTCCCTCTGTGATCTCCCTCTGTGTAGTGTCGATCTCCCTCTGTGTAGTGTCCGATCTACCTCTCTGTGTAGTGTCGATCTACCTCTGTGTAGTGTCCGATCTACCTCTGTGTAGTGTCCGATCTCCCTCTGTGTAGATCTCCTTGTCAAGTCTCCCTCTGTGTGAGTGTCGATCTAGTCTGTACCGATCTTGTGTAGTGTCGATCTCCCTCTGTGTAGTGTCCGATCTCCCTCTGTGTAGTGTCGATCTACCTCTGTGTAGTGTCCGATCTACCTCTGTGTAGTGTCCGATCTCCTCTGTGTAGTGTCGATCTCCCTCTGTGTAGTGTCCGATCTACCTCTGTGTAGTGTCGATCTACCTCTGTGTAGTGTCCGATCTCCCTCTGTGTAGTATCGATCTCCCTCTGTGTAGTGTCCGATCTCCCTCTGTGTAGTGTCGATCTACCTCTGTGTAGTGTCCGATCTACCTCTGTGTAGTGTCCGATCTCTTTCTGTGTAGTGTCCGATCTCCCTCTGTGTAGTGTCCGATCTACCTCTGTGTAGTGTCGATCTACCTCTGTGTAGTGTCCGATCTACCTCTGTGTAGTGTCCGATCTAGTTGTGTGGTGTGTACCTCGATCCGATCTACCTTGTGTAGTGTCCGATCTCCCTCTGTGTAGTGTCCGATCTCCCTCTGTGTAGTGTCCGATCTCCCTCTGTGTAGTGTCCGATCTACTACTCTGTGTAGTGTCCGATCTACCTCTGTGTAGTGTCCGATCTCCCTCTGTGTGTAGTGTCCGATCTACCTCTGTGTAGTGTCCGATCTAGTTGTGTGTGTCCGTCTAGTTGTGTAGTGTCCGATCTCCCTCTGTGTAGTGTCCGATCTCCCTCTGTGTAGTGTCCGATCTACCTCTGTGTAGTGTCCGATCTACCTCTGTGTAGTGTCCGATCTACCTCTCTGTGTAGTGTCCGATCTCCCTCTGTGTACCGATCTGTGTGGCAGTGTCCGATCTCCCTCGTGTAGTGTCGATCTCCTCTGTGTAGTGTCGATCTCCCCTCTGTGTAGTGTCCGATCTAGTTTCCTTCTGTGGTTGTGTACCTCTGTGTAGTGTCCGATCTACCTCTGTGTAGTATCCGATCTACCTCTGTGCTAAAGTGTCGATCTACCTCTGTGTAGTGTCCGATCTCCTTCTGTGTAGTGTCGTCTCCCTCTGTGTAGTGTCCGATCTCCTTCTGTGTAGTGTCCGATCTCCTTGGTTGTCATGATCTCCTCTGTGTAGTGTCGATCTCCTCTGTGCAATCCGATCTCCCTCGATCGATCTCCCTCTGTGTAGTGTCCGATCTCCCTCTGTGTAGTGTCCGATCTCTCTGTGTCGATCTCCACTCTTCTGTGAGTGTCCGATCTCCTTCTGTGTAGTGTCCGATCTCCCTCTGTGCTTAGTGTCCGATCTACCTTGTGTAGTGTCCGATCTCCTTCTGTGTAGTATCGATCTCCCTCTGTGTAGTGTCCCGATCTCCCTCTGTGTAGTATCCGATCTACCTCTGTCTCCCTCTGTTTGTGTCCGATCTCCCTCTGTGCAAGTATCCCGATCTCCTTGTGTGTGTCCGATCTCCTCTGTGTAGTCTCCGATCTCCCTCTGTGTAGTGTCCGATCTAGTTGTGTAGTGTCCAGATCTCCCTCTGTGTAGTGTCCGATCTCCCTCTATGCGATCCATTGTCGATCTACCTCTGTGTAGTATCCGATCTACCTCTGTGTAGTGTCCGATCGATCTCCCTCTGTGTAATATCCGATCTCCCTCTGTGTAGTGTCCGATCTCCCTCTGTGTAGTGTCGATCTACCTCTGTGTGTCCGATCTAGTTGTGTAGTGTCCGATCTCCCTCTGTGTAGTGTCCGATCTACCTCTGTGTAGTGTCGATCTCCGATCTCCCTCTGTGTAGTGTCCGATCTCCCTCTGTGTAGTGTCCGATCTAGTTGTGTAGTGTCGATCCTAGTTGTGTAGTGTCGATCTCCCTCTGTGTAGTGTCCGATCTCCCTCTGTGTAGTGTCCGATCTCCCTCTGTGTAGTGTCCGATCTCCGATCTCGATCTCCTCTGTGTAGTGTCCGATCTCCCTCTGTAGTGTCGATCTCCTTCTGTGTAGTGTCCGATCTACTTCTGTGTAGTGTCCGATCTCCCTCTGTGTAGTGTCCGATCTCCGATCTCCCTCTGTGTAGTGTCGATCTCCTCTGTGTAGTGTCCGATCTACCTTCTGTGTAGTGTCCGATCTCCCTCTGTGTAGTGTCGATCTACCTCTGTGTAGTGTCGATCTAGTTGTATAGTGTCGATCTACCTCTGTGTAGTGTCGATCTACCTCTGTGTAGTGTCCGATCTCCCTCTGTGTAGTGTCGATCTCCCTCTGTGTAGTGTCGATCTCCCTCTGTGTAGTGTCCGATCTACCTCTGTGTAGTGTCGATCTCCTTGTGTAGTGTCCGATCTCCCTGTGTAGTGTCCGATCTCCCTCTGTGTAGTGTCCGATCTCCTTGTGTAGTGTCCGATCTCCTCTCTGTGTAGTGTCGATCTCCCTCTGTGTAGTGTCGATCTCCTCTGTGTAGTGTCCGATCTCCTCTGTCCGTAGTGTCCGATCTCCTTCTGTGTAGTGTCCGATCTAGTTGTGTAGTGTCCGATCTCCTCTGTGTAGTGTCGATCTACCTCTGTCTAGTGTCGATCTCCTCTGTGTAGTGTCGATCTCCCTCTGTGTAGTGTCCGATCTCCTTCTGTGTAGTGTCCGATCTCCCTCTGTGATCTCCTTCGATCGATCCCTCTGTGTAGTGTCCGATCTCCCTCTGTGTAGTGTCCGATCTATCTGTGTTATCCGATCTCCTCTGTGGTGTCGATCTCCCTCTGTCGATCTCCTCTGAGTGTCCGATCTCCCTCTGTGTAGTCCGATCTCCCTCGATCTCCCTCTGTGTAGTGTCCGATCTCCCTCTGTAGTGTCCGATCTCCTTCTGTGTAGTGTCCGATCTCCTCTGTGATCTCCCTCTGTGTAGTGTGATCTCCTCGAGTCTCTCCCTCTGTGTAGTGTCCGATCTAGTTGTGTAGTGTCCGATCTCCCTTCTGTGTAGTGTCGATCTAGTTGTGTAGTGTCCGATCTCTGCCTTGTGTAGTGTCCGATCTCCCTCTGTGTAGTGTCGATCTCCCTCTGTAGTTCGATCTCCCTCTGTGTAGTGTCGATCTCCCTCTGTGTGGTGTCCGATCTCCCTCTGTGTAGTGTCGATCTCCCTCTGTGTAGTGTCCGATCTACCTCTGTGTAGTGTCCGATCTCCTCTGTGTAGTGCGATCTACCTCTGTGTAGTGTCCGATCTCCCTCTGTGTAGTGTCCGATCCCTCTGTGTAGTATCCGATCTCCTCTGTGTAGTGTCCGATCTGAACCTCTGTGGTGTCCGATCTCCCTCTGTGTAGTGTCCGATCTCCCTCTGTGTAGTGTCCGATCTCCCCTCTGTGTAGTGTCCGATCTCCCTCTGTGTAGTGTCCGATCTCCCTCTGTGTAGTGTCGTCTCCCTCTGTGTGAGTGTCCGATCTACCTCTGTGAGTGTCCGATCTACCTCTGTGTAGTGTCCGATCTCCCTCTGTGTAGTGTCCGATCTAGTTGTGTAGTGTCCGATCTAGTTGTGTAGTGTCCGATCTCCCTCTGTGTAGTGTCCGATCTAGTTGTGTAGTGTCCGATCTAGTTGTGTAGTGTCCGATCTACCTCTGTGTAGTGTCCGATCTACGTCTGTGTAGTGTCCGATCTAGTTGTGTAGTGTCCGATCTCCCTCTGTGTAGTGTCCGATCTACCTCTGTGTAGTGTCTGATCTAGTTGTGTAGTGTCCGATCTAGTTGTGTAGTGTCCGATCTCCCTCTGTGTAGTGTCCGATCTCCCTCTGTGTAGTGTCCGATCTCCCTCTGTGTAGTGTCCGATCTCCCTCTGTGTAGTGTCGATCTCCCTCTGTGTAGTGTCGATCTCCCTCTGTGTGAGTGTCCGATCTACTCTCTGTGTAGTGTCCGATCTACCTCTGTGTAGTGTCCGATCTGTTGTGTAGTGTCGATCTCCCTCTGTCGATCTCCCTCTGTGTGTCCGATCTCCTCTGTGTAGTGTCGATCTCCCTCTGTGTAGTGTCGATCTCCCTCGAGTGTCTCCTTCTGTGTAGTGTCGATCTCCCTCTGTGTAGTGTCCGATCTCCCTCTGTGTAGTGTCCGATCTACCTCTGTGTAGTGTCCGATCTACCTCTGTGTAGTGTCCGATCTGATCTCTTGTGTAGTGTCCGTCTCCCTCTAGTGTCGTTGTGTAGTGTCCGATCTCCCTCTGTGTAGTGTCCGATCTCCCTCTGTGTAGTGTCCGATCTCCTCTGTGTAGTGTCGATCTCCTCTGTAGTGTCCGATCTCCCTCTGTGTAGTGTCGAGTCTACCTCTGTGTAGTGTCGATCTACCTCATGTAGTGTCCGATCTCCCGTCTGTGTAGTGTCCGATCTCTGTGTCCGATCTAGTTGTGTAGTGTCGATCGAGTGTCCTCCCTCTGTGTAGTGTCCGATCTCCCTCTGTAGTGTCGATCCAGTTGTGTAGTGTCCGATCTCCCCTCTGTGTAGTGTCGTCTACCTCTGTGCAGTGTCGATCTCCCTTGTTAGTGTCCGATCTCCCTCTGTGTAGTGTCCGATCTCTGTGTAGTGTCCTCTAGTTGTGTAGTGTCTGCTCTTGTGATGTCGATCCCTCTGTGTAGTGTCGATCTCCCTCTGTGTGAGTGTCCGATCTCCTCTGTGTGGTGTCCGATCTCCCCTCTGTGGTGTCCAGTCTCCCTCTATGTGTAGTGTACGTCTACCTCTGTAGTGTCCCGATCTGGTTGTGTAGTGGTGTCAGTCTACCTCTGTGTGTGTGCGATCTACCTCACCTGTAGTGTCGATCTACCTCTGTGTAGTGTCCGATCTACCTCTGTGTAGTGTCCGATCTCCTCTGTGTAGTGTCCGATCTCCCTCTGTGTAGTGTCCGATCTACCTCTGTGTAGTGTCCGATCTCCCTCTGTGTAGTGTCCGATCTACCTCTGTGTAGTGTCCGATCTCCTTCTGTGTAGTGTCCGATCTACCTCTGTGTAGTGTCCGATCTACCTCTGTGTAGTGTCCGATCTACCTCTGTGTAGTGTCCGATCTACCTCTGTGTAGTGTCCGATCTACCTCTGTGTAGTGTCCGATCTACCTCTGTGTAGTGTCCGATCTACCTCTGTGTAGTGTCCGATCTCCCTCTGTGTAGTGTCCGATCTCCCTCTGTGTAGTGTCCGATCTCCCTCTGTGTAGTGTCCGATCTACCTCTGTGTAGTGTCCGATCTCCCTCTGTGTAGTGTCCGATCTAGTTGTGTAGTGTCCGATCTCCTCTGTGTAGTGTCCGATCTCCCTCTGTGTAGTGTCCGATCTCCCTCTGTGTAGTGTCCGATCTACCTCTGTGTAGTGTCCGATCTACCTCTGTGTAGTGTCCGATCTAGTTGTGTAGTGTCCGATCTACCTCTGTGTAGTGTCCGATCTACCTCTGTGTAGTGTCCGATCTCCCTCTGTGTAGTGTCCGATCTACCTCTGTGTAGTGTCCGATCTACCTCTGTGTAGTGTCCGATCTACCTCTGTGTAGTGTCCGATCTACCTCTGTGTAGTGTCCGATCTACCTCTGTGTAGTGTCCGATCTACCTCTGTGTAGTGTCCGATCTAGTTGTGTAGTGTCCGATCTCCCTCTGTGTAGTGTCCGATCTCCTCTGTGTAGTGTCCGATCTACCTCTGTGTAGTGTCCGATCTACCTCTGTGTAGTGTCCGATCTACCTCTGTGTAGTGTCCGATCTCCCTCTGTGTAGTGTCCGATCTCCTTCTGTGTAGTGTCCGATCTACCTCTGTGTAGTGTCCGATCTCCTTCTGTGTAGTGTCCGATCTACCTCTGTGTAGTGTCCGATCTCCTCTGTGTAGTGTCCGATCTCCCTCTGTGTAGTGTCCGATCTCCTCTGTGTAGTGTCCGATCTACCTCTGTGTAGTGTCCGATCTACCTCTGTGTAGTGTCCGATCTAGTTGTGTAGTGTCCGATCTCCTCTGTGTAGTGTCCGATCTCCCTCTGTGTAGTGTCCGATCTACCTCTGTGTAGTGTCCGATCTCCCTCTGTGTAGTGTCCGATCTCCCTCTGTGTAGTGTCCGATCTACCTCTGTGTAGTGTCCGATCTCCCTCTGTGTAGTGTCCGATCTCCCTCTGTGTAGTGTCCGATCTCCCTCTGTGTAGTGTCCGATCTCCTTCTGTGTAGTGTCCGATCTACCTCTGTGTAGTGTCCGATCTAGTTGTGTAGTGTCCGATCTCCCTCTGTGTAGTGTCCGATCTCCCTCTGTGTAGTGTCCGATCTACCTCTGTGTAGTGTCCGATCTACCTCTGTGTAGTGTCCGATCTACCTCTGTGTAGTGTCCGATCTACCTCTGTGTAGTGTCCGATCTACCTCTGTGTAGTGTCCGATCTCCCTCTGTGTAGTGTCCGATCTCCCTCTGTGTAGTGTCCGATCTACCTCTGTGTAGTGTCCGATCTACCTCTGTGTAGTGTCCGATCTACCTCTGTGTAGTGTCCGATCTACCTCTGTGTAGTGTCCGATCTACCTCTGTGTAGTGTCCGATCTCCTTCTGTGTAGTGTCCGATCTACCTCTGTGTAGTGTCCGATCTACCTCTGTGTAGTGTCCGATCTCCCTCTGTGTAGTGTCCGATCTCCCTCTGTGTAGTGTCCGATCTACCTCTGTGTAGTGTCCGATCTACCTCTGTGTAGTGTCCGATCTACCTCTGTGTAGTGTCCGATCTACCTCTGTGTAGTGTCCGATCTACCTCTGTGTAGTGTCCGATCTCCCTCTGTGTAGTGTCCGATCTACCTCTGTGTAGTGTCCGATCTAGTTGTGTAGTGTCCGATCTACCTCTGTGTAGTGTCCGATCTCCCTCTGTGTAGTGTCCGATCTACCTCTGTGTAGTGTCCGATCTACCTCTGTGTAGTGTCCGATCTACCTCTGTGTAGTGTCCGATCTACCTCTGTGTAGTGTCCGATCTACCTCTGTGTAGTGTCCGATCTACCTCTGTGTAGTGTCCGATCTACCTCTGTGTAGTGTCCGATCTCCCTCTGTGTAGTGTCCGATCTACCTCTGTGTAGTGTCCGATCTACCTCTGTGTAGTGTCCGATCTAGTTGTGTAGTGTCCGATCTAGTTGTGTAGTGTCCGATCTCCCTCTGTGTAGTGTCCGATCTACCTCTGTGTAGTGTCCGATCTACCTCTGTGTAGTGTCCGATCTACCTCTGTGTAGTGTCCGATCTACCTCTGTGTAGTGTCCGATCTCCCTCTGTGTAGTGTCCGATCTCCCTCTGTGTAGTGTCCGATCTCCCTCTGTGTAGTGTCCGATCTACCTCTGTGTAGTGTCCGATCTCCCTCTGTGTAGTGTCCGACCTCTGTGTAGTGTCCGATCTCCCTCTGTGTAGTGTGTCTAGTTGTGAGTGTCGATCTCCTAGTGTCCGATCTCTCTGTGTAGTGTCCGATCTCCCTCTGTGCTTAGTGTCCGATCTCCCTCTGTGTAGTGTCCGATCTCCCTCTGTGTAGTGTCGATCTACCTCTGTGTAGTGTCCGATCTACCTCTGTGTAGTGTCGATCTCCCTTGTGTAGTGTCCGCTCTAGTTGTAGTGTCGATCTACCTCTGTGTAGTGTCCGATCTAGTTGTGTATGTCCGATCTAGTTGTGCTTAGTGTCCGATCTACCTCTGTGTAGTGTCAGATCTACCTCTGTAGTGTCCGATCTCCCTCTGTGTAGTACATAGAATCTACCTCTGTGTAGTGTCCGATCTACCTCTGTGTAGTGTCCGATCTACCTCTGTGTAGTGTCCGATCTCCCTCTGTGTAGTGTCCGATCTACCTCTGTGTAGTGTCCGATCTAGTTGTGTAGTGTCCGATCTAGTTGTGTAGTGTCCGATCTCCCTCTGTGTAGTGTCCGATCTCCCTCTGTGTAGTGTCCGATCTCCCTCTGTGTAGTGTCCGATCTACCTCTGTGTAGTGTCCGATCTACCTCTGTGTAGTGTCCGATCTACCTCTGTGTAGTGTCCGATCTCCCTCTGTGTAGTGTCCGATCTACCTCTGTGTAGTGTCCGATCTCTGTAAAAGGACAATCAATCATGCTGAG
>NC_088412.1:2582428-2647428 GCF_034236695.1 Oncorhynchus nerka
ACTAGATCGGACACTACACAGAGGTAGATCGGACACTACACAGAGGTAGATCGGACACTACACAGAGGGAGATCGGACACTACACAGATCGGACACTAGATCGGACACTACACAGAGGTAGATCGGACACTACACAGAGGAGATCGGACACTACACAGAGGAGATCGGACACTACACAGAGGAGATCGGACACTACACAGAGGGAGATCGGACACTACACAGAGGTAGATCGGACACTACACAGAGGGGAGATCGGACACTACACAGAGGTAGATCGGACACTACACAGAGGAGATCGGACACTACACAAGGGAGATCGGACACTACACAGAGATCGGACACTACACAGAGGTAGATCGGACACTACACAGAGGTAGATCGACACTACACAGAGGAGAGATCGGACACTACACAGAGGGAGATCGGACACTACACAGAGGGAGATCGGACACTACACAGAGGGAGATCGGACACTACACACAACTAGATCGGACACTACACAGAGGGAGATCGGACACTACACAGAGGAGATCGGACACTACACAGAGGAGATCGGACACTACACAGAGGTAGATCGGACACTACACAGGACACTACACAGAAGGAGATCGGACACTACACAGAGGTAGATCGGACACTACACAGAGGAGATCGGACACTACACAGAGGAGATCGGACACTACACAGAGGAGATCGGACACTACACAGAGGAGATCGGACACTACACAGAGAGATCGATCGGACACTACACAGAGGTAGATCGGACACTACACAGAGGAGATCGGACACTACACAGAGGTAGATCGGACACTACACAGAGGGAGATCGGACACTACACAGAGGAGATCGGACACTACACAGAGGAGATCGGACACTACACAGAGGGAGATCGGACACTACACAGAGGTAGATCGGACACTACACAGATCGGACACTAGATCGGACACTACACAGAGGTAGATCGGACACTAGATCGGACACTACACAGAGGGAGATCGGACACTACACAGAGATCGGACACTACACAGAGG
This sequence comes from Oncorhynchus nerka, assembly GCF_034236695.1. Taxonomy (NCBI): domain Eukaryota; kingdom Metazoa; phylum Chordata; class Actinopteri; order Salmoniformes; family Salmonidae; genus Oncorhynchus; species Oncorhynchus nerka. The sequence goes on from NC_088412.1 coordinate 2,583,460, forward strand.
AGAGACACTCGGAGATCACACTACACAACGGACACTACACAGAGGGAGATCGGACACTACACAGAGGTAGATCGGACACTACACAGAGGTAGATCGGACACTACACAGAGGGATCGGACACTACACAGAGGGAGATCGGACACTACACAGAGGGAGATCGGACACTACACAACAGATCGGACACTAGATCGGACACTACACAGAGGGAGATCGGACACTACACAGAGGGAGATCGGACACTACACAGAGGAGATCGGACACTACACAGAGGTAGATCGGACACTACACAACTAGATCGGACACTACACAGAGGTAGATCGGACACTACACAGAGGGAGATCGGACACTACACAACTAGATCGGACACTACACAGAGGTAGATCGGACACTACACAGAGGTAGATCGGACACTACACAGAGGGAGATCGGACACTACACAGAGGTAGATCGGACACTACACAGAGGAGATCGGACACTACACAGAGGGAGATCGGACACTACACAGATCGGAGATCGGAGAGGGAGATCGGACACTACACAGAGGTAGATCGGACACTACACAGAGGTAGATCGGACACTACACAACTAGATCGGACACTACACAGAGGTAGATCGGACACTACACAGAGGTAGATCGGACACTACACAGAGGGAGATCGGACACTACACAGAGGGAGATCGGACACTACACAGAGGGAGATCGGACACTACACAGAGGGAGATCGGACACTACACAGAGGTAGATCGGACACTACACAGAGGGAGATCGGACACTACACAGAGGGAGATCGGACACTACACAACTAGATCGGACACTACACAGAGGAGATCGGACACTACACAGAGGGAGATCGGACACTACACAGAAGGAGATCGGACACTACACAGAGGTAGATCGGACACTACACAGAAGGAGATCGGACACTACACAGAGGGAGATCGGACACTACACAGAGGGAGATCGGACACTACACAGAGGTAGATCGGACACTACACAGAGGGAGATCGGACACTACACAGAGGGAGATCGGACACTACACAACTAGATCGGACACTACACAACTAGATCGGACACTACACAGAGGTAGATCGGACACTACACAGAGGGAGATCGGACACTACACAACTAGATCGGACACTACACAGAGGTAGATCGGACACTACACAGAGGTAGATCGGACACTACACAACTAGATCGGACACTACACAACTAGATCGGACACTACACAACTAGATCGGACACTACACAGAGGGAGATCGGACACTACACAACTAGATCGGACACTACACAGAGGGAGATCGGACACTACACAGAAGGAGATCGGACACTACACAGAGGGAGATCGGACACTACACAGAGGGAGATCGGACACTACACAGAAGGAGATCGGACACTACACAGAAGGAGATCGGACACTACACAGAGATCGGACACTACACAGAGGAGATCGGACACTACACAGAGGGAGATCGGACACTACACAGAGGGAGATCGGACACTACACAGAGGGAGATCGGACACTACACAGAGGGAGATCGGACACTACACAGAGGGAGATCGGACACTACACAACTAGATCGGACACTACACAGAGGTAGATCGGACACTACACAGAGGAGATCGGACACTACACAGAGGTAGACACTACACAGGGAGATCACTACACAGATCGGAGATCGGACACTACACAGAGGAGATCGGACACTACACAGAGGAGATCGGACACTACACACAAGGGAGATCGGACACTACACAGAGGTAGATCGGACACTACACAGAGGTAGATCGGACACTACACAGAGGAGATCGGACACTACACAGAGGAGATCGGACACTACACAGAGGAGATCGGACACTACACAGATCGGACACTACTAGATCGGACACTACACAGAGAGGAGATCGGACACTACACAGAGGATCGGACACTACACAGAGATCGGACACTACACAGAGGAGATCGGACACTACACAGAGGGAGATCGGACACTACACAGAGGAGATCGGACACTACACAGAGGGAGATCGGACACTACACAGAGGAGATCGGACACTACACAGAGGTAGATCGGACACTAGATCGGACACTACACAGAGGAGATCGGACACTACACAGAGGTAGATCGGACACTACACAGAGGGAGATCGGACACTACACAGAGGGAGATCGGACACTACACAGAGGTAGATCGGACACTACACAGAGGTAGATCGGACACTACACAACTAGATCGGACACTACACAGAGATCGGACACTACACAGAGGAGATCGGACACTATCACACACAGAGGGAGATCGGACACTACACAGATCGGACACTACAGATCGGACACTACACAGAGGGAGATCGGACACTACACTACACTACAGAGGGAGATCGGACACTACACAGAGGGAGATCGGACACTACACAGAGATCGGACACTACACAGAGGTAGATACACTACACAGATCGGACACTACACAGAGGAGATCGGACACTACACAGAGGAGATCGGACACTACACAGAGGGAGATCGGACACTACACAGAGGGAGATCGGACACTACACAGAGGATAGATCGGACACTACACAGAGGGAGATCGGACACTACACAGAGGAGATCGGACACTACACAGAGGGAGATCGGACACTACACAGAGGAGATCGGACACTACACAGAGGAGATCGGACACTACACAGAGGGAGATCGGACACTACACAGAGGGAGATCGGACACTACTAGATCGGACACTACACAGACTAGATCGGACACTACACAGAGGGAGATCGGACACTACACAGAGGGAGATCGGACACTACACAGAGGTAGATCGGACACTACACAGAGGGAGATCGGACACTACACAGAGGGAGATCGGACACTACACAGAGGTAGATCGGACACTACACAGAGGGAGATCGGACACTACACAGAGGTAGATCGGACACTACACAGAGGTAGATCGGACACTACACAGAGGAGATCGGACACTACACAGAGATCGGAGATCGGACACTACACAGAGGAGAGATCGGACACTACACAGAGGGAGATCGGACACTACACAGAGGGAGATCGGACACTACACAACCTAGATCGGACACTACACAACTAGATCGGACACTACACAGAGGTAGATCGGACACTACACAGAGGAGATCGGACACTACACAGAGGAGATCGGACACTACACAGAGGGAGATCGGACACTACACAGAGGGAGATCGGACACTACACAGAGGTAGAGACACTACACAGAGGAGATCGGACACTACACAGAGGATCGGACACTACACAGATCGGACACTACACAGATCGGACACTACACAGAGGTAGATCGGACACTACACAAGGGACACTAGATCGGACACTACACAGAGGTAGATCGGACACTACACAGAGGTAGATCGGACACTACACAGAGGAGATCGGACACTACACAGACACTACACAGAGGAGATCGGACACTACACAGAGGGAGATCGGACACTACACAGAGGGAGATCGGACACTACACAGAGGAGATCGGACACTACACAGAGGGAGATCGGACACTACACAGAGGGAGATCGGACACTACACAGAGGGAGATCGGACACTACACAACTAGATCGGACACTACACAGAGGGAGATCGGACACTACACAGAGGGAGATCGATCGGACACTACACAGAGGTCGGAGATCGGACACTACACAGAGGAGATCGGACACTACACAGAGGAGATCGGACACTACACAGAGGGAGATCGGACACTACACAGAGGAGAGATCGGACACTACACAGAGGAGATCGGACACTACACAGAGGAGATCGGACACTACACAGAGGGAGATCACTACACAGAGGGAGATCGGACACTACACAGAGGGAGATCGGACACTACACAGAGGAGATCGGACACTACACAGAGGGAGATCGGACACTACACAGAGGAGATCGGACACTACACAGATCGGACACTAGATCGGACACTACACAGAGGGAGATCGGACACTACACAGAGGGAGATCGGACACTACACAGAGGAGATCGGACACTACACAGAGGAGATCGGACACTACACAGAGATCGGACACTACACAGAGGGAGATCGGACACTACACAGAGGGAGATCGGACACTACACAGAGGAGATCGGACACTACACAGAGGGATCACACTAGAGGGAGATCGGAGACTACACAGAGGAGATCGGACACTACACAGACACACTACACAGAGGTAGATCGGACACTACACAGAGGTAGATCGGACACTACACAGAGGGAGATCGGACACTACACAGAGGGAGATCGGACACTACACAGAGGTAGATCGGACACTACACAGAGGTAGATCGGACACTACACAGAGGTAGATCGGACACTACACAGAGGAGATCGGACACTACACAGAGGACACTACACTACACAGAGATCGGACACTACACAGAGGAGATCGGACACTACACAGAGGGAGATCGGAGAGGTCGATCGGACACTACACAGAGGAGATCGGACACTACACAGAGGGAGATCGGACACTACACAGAGGAGATCGGACACTACACAGAGGGAGATCGGACACTACACAGAGGAGATCGGACACTACACAGAGGAGATCGGACACTACACAGAGGGAGATCGGACACTACACAGAGAGATCGGACACTACACAGAGATCGGACACTACACAGAGGGAGGAGATCGGACACTACACAGAGGGAGAGGAGATCGGACACTACACAACTAGATCGGACACTACACAGAGGAGATCGGACACTACAGAGAGGGAGATCGGACACTACACAGAGGAGATCGGACACTACACAGATCGGACACTAGATCGGACACTACACAGAGGGAGATCGGACACTACACAGAGGGAGATCGGACACTACACAGAGGTAGATCGGACACTACACAGAGGGAGATCGGACACTACACAGAGGTAGATCGGACACTACACAGAGGTAGATCGGACACTACACAGAGGTAGATCGGACACTACACAGAGGGAGATCGGACACACACTACACAGAGGAGATCGGACACTACACACAGAGGAGATCGGACACTACACAGGTAGATCGGACACTACACAGAGGAGATCGGACACTACACAGAGGTAGATCGGACACTACACAGAGGTAGATCGGACACTACACAGAGGAGATCGGACACTACACAGAGGGAGATCGGACACTACACAGATCGGACACTACACAGAGATCGGACACTACACAACTAGATCGACACTACACAGAGGGAGATCGGACACTACACAGAGGTAGATCGGACACTACACAGAGGTAGATCGGACACTACACAGAGGAGATCGGACACTACACAGAGGAGATCGGACACTACACAGAGGGAGATCGGACACTACACAGAGGTAGATCGGACACTCACAGGACACACTACACAGAGGAGATCGGACACTACACAGAGGAGATCGGACACTACACAGAGATCGGACACTACACAACTAGATCGGACACTACACAGATCGGACACTACACAGAGGAGATCGGACACTACACAGAGGTAGATCGGACACTACACAGAGGTAGATCGGACACTACACAGAGGAGATCGGACACTACACAGAGATCGGACACTACACAGATCGGACACTACACAGAGGAGATCGGACACTACACAGAGGAGATCGGACACTACACAGAGGGACAGATCGGACACTACACAGAGGTAGATCGGACACTACACAGAGGTAGATCGGACACTACACAGAGGTAGATCGGACACTACACAGAGGGAGATCGGACACTACACAGAGGAGATCGGACACTACACAGGGAGGGAGATCGGACACTACACAGAGGGAGATCGGACACTACACAGAGGGAGATCGGACACTACACAGAGGAGATCGGACACTACACAGAGGAGATCGGACACTACACAGAGGAGATCGGACACACACAGAGGAGATCGGACACTACACAGAGGAGATCGGACACTACACAGAGGGAGATCGGACACTACACAGAGGGAGATCGGACACTACACAGACGGACTACACAGAGGGAGATCGGACACTACACAGAGGGAGATCGGACACTAGATCGGACACTACACAGAGGGAGATCGGACACTACACAGAGGGAGATCGGACACTACACAGAGGTAGATCGGACACTACACAGAGGAGATCGGACACTACACAGAGGGAGATCGGACACTACACAGAGGGACACTACACAGAGGTAGATCGGACACTACACAGAGGAGATCGGACACTACACAGAGGTAGATCGGACACTCACAGAGGACACTACACAGAGGGAGATCGGACACTACACAGAAGGAGATCGGACACTACACAGAGGTAGATCGGACACTACACAGAGGGAGATCGGACACTACACAGAGGAGATCGGACACTACACAGAGGGAGATCGGACACTACACAGAGGTAGATCGGACACTACACAGAGGGAGATCGGACACTACACAGAGGGAGATCGGACACTACACAGAGGGAGATCGGACACTACACAACTAGATCGGACACTACACAACTAGATCGGACACTACACAGAGGGAGATCGGACACTACACAGAGGTAGATCGGACACTACACAGAGGTAGATCGGACACTACACAGAGGAGATCGGACACTACACAGAGGGAGATCGGACACTAGATCGGACACTACACAGAGGAGATCGACGGACACTACACAGAGGGAGATCGGACACTACACAGAGATCGGACACTACACAGAGGTAGATCGGACACTACACAGAGGAGATCGGACACTACACAGAGGGAGATCGGACACTACACAGAGGAGATCGGACACTACACAGAGGGAGATCGGACACTACACAGAGGGAGATCGGACACTACACAGAGATCGGAGATCGGACACTACACAGAGGAGATCGGACACTACACAGAGGACACACTACACAGAGGAGATCGGACACTACACAGAGGGAGATCGGAGATCGGACACTACACAGAGGAGAGATCGGACACTACAGAGAGGAGATCGGACACTACACAGAGGGAGATCGGACACTACACAGAGGGAGATCGGACACTACACAGAAGGAGATCGGACACTACACAGAGGTAGATCGGACACTACACAGAGGGAGATCGGACACTACACAGAGGTAGATCGGACACTACACGGACACTACACAGAGGGAGATCGGACACTACACAGAGGGAGATCGGACACTACACAGAGGAGATCGGACACTACACAGAGGGAGATCGGACACTACACAGAGGGAGATCGGACACTAGAGATCGGACACTACACAGAGGGAGATCGGAGATCGGACACTACACAGAGGTAGATCGGACACTACACAGAGGGAGATCGGACACTACACAGAGGAGATCGGACACTACACAGAGGGAGATCGGACACTACACAGAGGAGATCGGACACTACACAACTAGATCGGACACTACACAACTAGATCGGACACTACACAGAGGGAGATCGGACACTACACAGAGGAGATCGGACACTACACAGAGGAGATCGGACACTACACAGAGGTAGATCGGACACTACACACAGATCGGACACTACACAGAGGAGATCGGACACTACACAGAGGGAGATCGGACACTACACAGAGGAGATCGGACACTACACAGAGGGAGATCGGACACTACACAGAGGGAGATCGGACACTACACAGAGGGAGATCGGACACTAGAGGGAGATCGGACACTACACAGAGGAGATCGGACACTACACAGAGGGAGATCGGACACTACACAGAGGGAGATCGGACACTACACAGAGGTAGATCGGACACTACACAGAGGTAGATCGGACACTACACAGAGGTAGATCGGACACTACACAGAGGGAGATCGGACACTACACAGAGGGAGATCGGACACTACACAGAGGGAGATCGGACACTACACAGAGGGAGATCGGACACTACACAGAGGGAGATCGGACACTACACAGAGGGAGATCGGACACTACACAGAGGTAGATCGGACACTACACAGAGGTAGATCGGACACTACACAACTATCGGACACTACACAGAGGGAGATCGGACACTACACAACTAGATCGGACACTACACAGAGGGAGATCGGACACTACACAGAGGGAGATCGGACACTACACAGAGGGAGATCGGACACTACACAGAGGGAGATCGGACACTACACAGAGTAGATCGGACACTACACAGAGGGAGATCGGACACTACACAGAGGAGATCGGACACTACACAGAGGGAGATCGGACACTACACAGAGGGAGATCGGACACTACACAGAGGAGGACACTCGGACACTACACAGAGGGAGATCGGACACTACACAGAGGGAGATCGGACACTACACAGAGGTAGATCGGACACTACACAGAGGTAGATCGGACACTACACAGAGGTAGATCGGACACTACACAGAGGTAGATCGGACACTACACAGAGGTAGATCGGACACTACACAGAAGGAGATCGGACACTACACAACTAGATCGGACACTACACAGAGGGAGATCGGACACTACACAGAGGGAGATCGGACACTACACAGAGGGAGATCGGACACTACACAGAAGGAGATCGGACACTACACAGAGGGAGATCGGACACTACACAGAGGGAGATCGGACACTACACAGAGGGAGATCGGACACTACACAGAGGGAGATCGGACACAACTAGATCGGACACTACACAGAGGAGATCGGACACTACACAGAGGAGATCGGACACTACACAGAAGGAGATCGGACACTACACAGAGGAGATCGGACACTACACAGAGGGAGATCGGACACTACACAGAGGTAGATCGGACACTACACAGAGGGAGATCGACACTACACAGAGGTAGATCGGACACTACACAGAGGGAGATCGGACACTACACAGAGGGAGATCGGACACTACACAGAGGAGATCGGACACTAGAGATCGGACACTACACAGAGGTAGATCGGACACTACACAGAGGTAGATCGGACACTACACAGAGGGATCGGACACTACACAGAGGTAGATCGGACACTACACAGAGGGAGATCGGACACTACACAGAGGGAGATCGGACACTACACAGAGGTAGATCGGACACTACACAGAGGGAGATCGGACACTACACAGATCGGACACTACACAGAGGAGATCGAGATCGGACACTACACAGAGGGAGATCGGACACTACACAGAGGGAGATCGGACACTACACAGAGGGAGATCGGACACTACACAGAAGGAGATCGGACACTACACAGAGGAGATCGGACACTACACAACTAGATCGGACACTACACAGGGAGATCGGACACTACACAGAGGGAGATCGGACACTACCAGAGAGGAGATCGGACACTACACAGAGGGGTAGATCGGACACTACACAGAGGGAGATCGGACACTACACAGAGGGAGATCGGACACTACACAGAGGTAGATCGGACACTACACAGAGGGAGATCGGACACTACACAGAGGGAGATCGGACACTACACAGAGGGAGATCGGACACTACACAGAGGGAGATCGGACACTACACAACTAGATCGGACACTACACAGAGGTAGATCGGACACTACACAGAGGAGATCGGACACTACACAACTAGATCGGACACTACACAGAGGGAGATCGGACACTACACAGAGGTAGATCGGACACTACACAGAGATCGGACACTAGATCGGACACTACACAGAGGGAGATCGGACACTACACAGAAGGAGATCGGACACTACACAGAGGTAGATCGGACACTACACAGAGGGAGATCGGACACTACACAGAGGTAGATCGGACACTACACAGAGGTAGATCGGACACTACACAGAGGTAGATCGGACACTACACAGAGGTAGATCGGACACTACACAGAGGAGATCGGACACTACACAGAGGGAGATCGGACACTACACAGAGGGAGATCGGACACTACACAGAGGTAGATCGGACACTACACAGAGGTAGATCGGACACTACACAGAGGTAGATCGGACACTACACAGAGGAGATCGGACACTACACAGAAGGAGATCGGACACTACACAGAGGGAGATCGGACACTACACAGAAGGAGATCGGACACTACACAACTAGATCGGACACTACACAGAGGGAGATCGGACACTACACAGAAGGAGATCGGACACTACACAGAGGGAGATCGGACACTACACAGAGGGAGATCGGACACTACACAGAGGGAGATCGGACACTACACAGATCGGACACTACACAGAGGGAGATCGGACACTACACAGAGGTAGATCGGACACTACACAGAGGTAGATCGGACACTACACAGAGGTAGATCGGACACTACACAGAGGTAGATCGGACACTACACAGAGGGAGATCGGACACTACACAGAGGAGATCGGACACTACACACTAGATCGGACACTACACAGAGGAGATCGGACACTACACAGAGGAGATCGGACACTACACAACTAGATCGGACACTACACAGGGAGATCGGACACTACACAGAGGTAGATCGGACACTACACAACTAGATCGGACACTACACAACTAGATCGGACACTACACAGAGGGAGATCGGACACTACACAACTAGATCGGACACTACACAGAGGGAGATCGGACACTACACAGAAGGAGATCGGACACTACACAGAGGGAGATCGGACACTACACAGAGGGAGATCGGACACTACACAGAGGAGATCGGACACTACACAGAGGAGATCGGACACTACACAGAGGAGATCGGACACTACACAGAAGGAGATCGGACACTACACAGAGGGAGATCGGACACTACACAGAGGGAGATCGGACACTACACAGAGGGAGATCGGACACTACACAGAGGGAGATCGGACACTACACAGAGGGAGATCGGACACTACACAACTAGATCGGACACTACACAGAGGTAGATCGGACACTACACAGAGGGAGATCGGACACTACACAGAGGGAGATCGGACACTACACAAGGAGATCGGACACTACACAGAGGGAGATCGGACACTACACAGATCGGACACTAGATCGGACACTACACAGAGGAGATCGGACACTAGATCGGACACTACACAACTAGATCGGACACTACACAGAGGTAGATCGGACACTACACAGAGGTAGATCGGACACTACACAGAGGGAGATCGGACACTACACAGAGGGAGATCGGACACTACACAGAGGAGATCGGACACTACACAGAGGTAGATCGGACACTACACAGAGGGAGATCGGACACTACACAGAGGTAGATCGGACACTACACAGAGGGAGATCGGACACTACACAGAGGGAGATCGGACACTACACAGAGGGAGATCGGACACTACACAGAGGGAGATCGGACACAGATCGGACACTACACAGACAGACACAGAGGTAGATCGGACACTACACAGAGGGAGATCGGACACTACAGGAGATCGGACACTACACAGAGGGAGATCGGACACTACACAGAGGGAGATCGGACACTACACAGAGGGAGATCGGACACTACACAGAGGGAGATCGGACACTACACAGAGGTAGATCGGACACTACACAACTAGATCGGACACTACACAGAGGGAGATCGGACACTACACAGAGGAGATCGGACACTACACAACTAGATCGGACACTACACAGAGGGAGATCGGACACTACACAGAAGGAGATCGGACACTACACAGAGGGAGATCGGACACTACACAGAGGAGATCGGACACTACACAGAGGAGATCGGACACTACACAGAGGGAGATCGGACACTACACAGACAGATCGGAGAGATCGGACACTACACAGAGGGAGATCGGACACTACACAGAGGGAGATCGGACACTACACAGAGGGAGATCGGACACTACACACAGATCGGACACTACACAGAGGAGATCGGACACTACACAGAGAGGAGATCGGACACTACACAGAAGGAGATCGGACACTACACAGAGGGAGATCGGACACTACACAGAGGGAGATCGGACACTACACAGAGGTAGATCGGACACTACACAGAGGGAGATCGGACACTACACAGAGGGAGATCGGACACTACACAGAGGGAGATCGGACACTACACAGAGGAGATCGGACACTACACAGAGGAGATCGGACACTACACAGAGGGAGATCGGACACTACACAGAGGAGATCGGACACTACACAGAGGGAGATCGGACACTACACAGAGGGAGATCGGACACTACACAGAGGGAGATCGGACACTACACAGAGGTAGATCGACACACTACACAGAGGTAGATCGGACACTACACAGAGGTAGATCGGACACTACACAGAGGGAGATCGGACACTACACAGAGAGGGAGATCGGACACTACACAGAGGGAGATCGGACACTACACAGAGGTAGATCGGACACTACACAGAGGTAGATCGGACACTACACAGAGGTAGATCGGACACTACACAGAGGTAGATCGGACACTCGGACACTACACAGAGATCGGACACTACACAGACTAGATCGGACACTACACAGAGGGAGATCGGACACTACACAGAGGAGAGGACACTAGATCGGACACTACACAGAGGTAGATCGGACACTACACAGAGGAGATCGGACACTACACAGAGGAGATCGGACACTACACAGAGGGATCGGACACTACACAGAGGAGATCGGACACTACACAGAGGGAGATCGGACACTACACAGAGGAGATCGGACACTACAGAGGTAGATCGGACACTACACAGAGGGAGATCGGACACTACACAGAGGTAGATCGGACACTACACAGAGGAGATCGGACACTACACAGAGGGAGATCGGACACTACACAGAGGGAGATCGGACACTACACACAGAGGGAGATCGGACACTACACAGAGGGAGATCGGACACTACACAGAGGGAGATCGGACACTACACAGAAGGAGATCGGACACTACACAGAGGGAGATCGGACACTACACAGAGGGAGATCGGACACTACACAGAGGGAGATCGGACACTACACAGAGGGAGATCGGACACTACACAGAGGAGATCGGACACTACACAGAGGGAGATCGGACACTACACAGAGGTAGATCGGACACAGAGGAGATCGGACACTACACAGAGGTAGATCGGACACTACACAGAGGGAGATCGGACACTACACAGAGGAGATCGGACACTCGGACACTACACAACTAGATCGGACACTACACAGAGGTAGATCGGACACTACACAGAGGTAGATCGGACACTACACAGAAGGAGATCGGACACTACACAGAGGTAGATCGGACACTACACAGAGGGAGATCGGACACTACACAGAGGTAGATCGGACACTACACAGAGGTAGATCGGACACTACACAGAGGGAGATCGGACACTACACAACTAGATCGGACACTACACAGAGGAGATCGGACACTACACAGAGGTAGATCGGACACTACACAGAGGTAGATCGGACACTACACAGAAGGAGATCGGACACTACACAGAGGGAGATCGGACACTACACAGAGGGAGATCGGACACTACACAGAGGGAGATCGGACACTACACAGAGGAGATCGGACACTACACAGAGGTAGATCGGACACTACACAGAGGGAGATCGGACACTACACAGAGGGAGATCGGACACTACACAGAGGGAGATCGGACACTACACAGAGGAGATCGGACACAGAGGTAGATCGGACACTACACAGAGGTAGATCGGACACTACACAGAGGGAGATCGGACACTACACAGAGGAGATCGGACACTACACAGAGGGAGATCGGACACTACACAGAGGTAGATCGGACACTACACAGAGGTAGATCGACACTACACAGAGGTAGATCGGACACTACACAGAGGTAGATCGGACACTACACAGAGGGAGATCGGACACTACACAGAGGGAGATCGGACACTACACAGAGGGAGATCGGACACTACACAGAGGGAGATCGGACACTACACAGAGGAGATCGGACACTACACAGAGGTAGATCGGACACTACAGAGAGGGAGATCGGACACTACACAGAGGAGATCGGACACTACACAGAGGGAGATCGGACACTACACAGAGGGAGATCGGACACTACACAGATCGGACACTACACAGGGAGATCGGACACTACACAGAGGTAGATCGGACACTACACAGAGGTAGATCGGACACTAGATCGGACACTACACAGAGGTAGATCGGACACTACACAGAGGGAGATCGGACACTACACAGAGGGAGATCGGACACTACACAGAGGGAGATCGGACACTACACAGAGGAGATCGGACACTACACAGAGGTAGATCGGACACTACACAGAGGTAGATCGGACACTACACAGAGGGAGATCGGACACTACACAGAGGTAGATCGGACACTACACAGAGGGAGATCGGACACTACACAGAGGGAGATCGGACACTACACAGAGGGAGATCGGACACTACACAGAGGGAGATCGGACACTACACAGAGGGAGATCGGACACTACACAGAGGGAGATCGGACACTACACAGAGGGAGATCGGACACTACACAGAGGGAGATCGGACACTACACAACTAGATCGGACACTACACAGAGGGAGATCGGACACTACACAGAGGTAGATCGGACACTACACAGAGGTAGATCGGACACTACACAGAGGTAGATCGGACACTACACAGAGGTAGATCGGACACTACACAGAGGTAGATCGGACACTACACAGAGGGAGATCGGACACTACACACTACACAGAGGTAGATCGGACACTACACAGAGGTAGATCGGACACTACACAGAGGGAGATCGGACACTACACAGAGGTAGATCACACTACACAGATCGGACACTACACAGAGGGAGATCGGACACTACACAGAGGGAGATCGGACACTACACAGAGGAGATCGGACACTACACAGAGGGAGATCGGACACTACACAGAGGGAGATCGGACACTACACAGAGGAGATCGGACACTACACAGAGGGAGATCGGACACTACACAGAGGTAGATCGGAGAGATCGGACACTACACAAGTAGATCGGACACTACACAGAGGGAGATCGGACACTACACAGAGGGAGATCGGACACTACACAGAGGGAGATCGGACACTACACAGAGGGAGATCGGACACTACACAGAGGTAGATCGGACACTACACAGAGGGAGATCGGACACTACACAGAGGGAGATCGGACACTACACAGAGGGAGATCGGACACTACACAACTAGATCGGACACTACACAGAGGTAGATCGGACACTACACAGAGGTAGATCGGACACTACACAGAGGAGATCGGACACTACACAGAGGGAGATCGGACACTACACAGAGGTAGATCGGACACTACACAGAGGTAGATCGGACACTACACAGAGGTAGATCGGACACTACACAGAGGGATCGGACACTACACAGAGGAGATCGGACACTACACAGAGGGAGATCGGACACTACACAGAGGGAGATCGGACACTACACAGAGGGAGATCGGACACTACACAGAGGGAGATCGGACACTACACAGAGGAGATCGGACACTACACAGAGGAGATCGGACACTACACAGAGGTAGATCGGACACTACACAGAGGTAGATCGGACACTACACAGAGGTAGATCGGACACTACACAGAGGTAGATCGGACACTACACAGAGGATCGGACACTACACAACTAGATCGGACACACTACACAGAGGAGATCGGACACTCGAGGAGATCACACTACACAGAGGGAGATCGGACACTACACAGAGGGAGATCGGACACTACACAGAGGGAGATCGGACACTACACAGAGGGAGATCGGACACTACACAGAGGGAGATCGGACACTACACAGAGGTAGATCGGACACTACACAGAGGGAGATCGGACACTACACAGAGGGAGATCGGACACTACACAGAAGGAGATCGGACACTACACAACTAGATCGGACACTACACAGAGGGAGATCGGACACTACACAGAGGAGATCGATCGATCACACTACACAGAGGGAGATCGGACACTACACAGAGGGAGATCGGACACTACACAGAGGAGATCGGACACTCGGACACTACACAGATCGGACACTACACAACTAGATCGGACACTACACAGAGGGAGATCGGACACTACACAGAAGGAGATCGGACACTACACAGAAGGAGATCGGACACTACACAGAGGGAGATCGGACACTACACAGAGGGAGATCGGACACTACACAGAGGGAGATCGGACACTACACAGAGGGAGATCGGACACTACACAGAGGAGATCGGACACTACACAACTAGATCGGACACTACACAGAAGGAGATCGGACACTACACAGAGGGAGATCGGACACTACACAGAGGGAGATCGGACACTACACAGAGGTAGATCGGACACTACACAGAGGTAGATCGGACACTACACAGAGGTAGATCGGACACTACACAGAAGGAGATCGGACACTACACAGAGGAGATCGGACACTACACAGAGATCGGACACTACACAGAGGGATCGGACACTACACAGAGGGAGATCGGACACTACACAGAGGGAGATCGGACACTACACAGAGGGAGATCGGACACTACACAGAGGGAGATCGGACACTACACAGAGGTAGATCGGACACTACACAGAGGGAGATCGGACACTACACAGAGGGAGATCGGACACTACACAGAGGTAGATCGGACACTACACAGAGGGAGATCGGAGATCGGACACTACACAGAGGAGATCGGACACTACACAGAGGGAGATCGGACACTACACAGAGGTAGATCGGACACTACACAGAGGGAGATCGGACACTACACAGAGGGAGATCGGACACTACACAGAGGTAGATCGGACACTACACAGAGGGAGATCGGACACTACACAGAGGGAGATCGGACACTACACAGAGGTAGATCGGACACTACACAGAGATCGGACACTACACAGAGGAGATCGGACACTACACAGAGGAGATCGGACACTACACAGAGGAGATCGGACACTACACAGAGGTAGATCGGACACTACACAGAGGGAGATCGGACACTACACAGACTAGATCGAGACACTACACACACTACACAGAGGGAGATCGGACACTACACAGAGGTAGATCGGACACTACACAGAGGTAGATCGGACACTACACAGAGGGAGATCGGACACTACACAGACTAGATCGGACACTACACAGATCGGACACTACACAGAGGGAGATCGGACACTACACAGAGGTAGATCGGACACTACACAGAGGTAGATCGGACACTACACAGATCGGACACTACACAGAGGAGATCGGACACTACACAGAGGTAGATCGGACACTACACAGAAGGAGATCGGACACTACACAGAGGTAGATCGGACACTACACAGAGGGAGATCGGACACTACACAGAAGGAGATCGGACACTACACAGAGGGAGATCGGACACTACACAGAGGGAGATCGGACACTACACAGAGGGAGATCGGACACTACACAGAGGTAGATCGGACACTACACAGAGGAGATCGGACACTACACAGAGGAGATCGGACACTAGATCGGACACTACACAGAGGGAGATCGGAGATCGGACACTACACAACTAGATCGGACACTACACAGAAGGAGATCCGACACTACACAGAGGGAGATCGGACACTACACAGAAGGAGATCGGACACTACACAGAGGTAGATCGGACACTACACAGAAGGAGATCGGACACTACACAGAGGAGATCGGACACTACACAGAGAGAGAGATCGGACACTACACAGAGGGAGATCGGACACTACACAGAGGGAGATCGGACACTACACAGAGGTAGATCGGACACTACACAGAAGGAGATCGGACACTACACAGAGGGAGATCGGACACTACACAGAGGTAGATCGGACACTACACAGAGGTAGATCGGACACTACACAGAGGTAGATCGGACACTACACAGAGGTAGATCGGACACTACACAGAGGGAGATCGGACACTACACAACTAGATCGGACACTACACAACTAGATCGGACACTACACAGAGGTAGATCGGACACTACACAGAGGGAGATCGGACACTACACAGAGGGAGATCGGACACTACACAGAGGTAGATCGGACACTACACAGAGGTAGACACTACACAGAGATCGGACACTACACACAGGGATCGGACACTACACAACTAGATCGGACACTACACAGAGGGAGATCGGACACTACACAGAGGAGATCGGACACTACACAGAGGGAGATCGGACACTACACAGAGGGAGATCGGACACTACACAGAGGGAGATCGGACACTACACAGAGGGAGATCGGACACTACACAGAGGGAGATCGGACACTACACAGAGGGAGATCGGACACTAGATCGGACACTACACAGAGGGAGATCGGACACTACACAGAGGGAGATCGGACACTACACAGAGGAGATCGGACACTACACAGAGGTAGATCGGACACTACACAGAGGTAGATCGGACACTACACAGAGGTAGATCGGACACTACACAGACACACTACACAGAGGGAGATCGGACACTACACAGAGGGAGATCGGACACTACACAGAGGGAGATCGGACACTACACAGAGGTAGATCGGACACTACACAGACGGACACTACACAGAGGTAGATCGGACACTACACAGAGGGAGATCGGACACTACACAGAGGGAGATCGGACACTACACAGAGGGAGATCGGACACTACACAGAGGGAGATCGGACACTACACAACACTAGAGGGAGATCGGACACTACACAGAGGAGATCGGACACTACACAGAGGAGATCGGACACTACACAGAGGTAGATCGGACACTACACAGAGGTAGATCGGACACACACAGAGGTAGATCGGACACACAGGGGAGATCGGACACTACACAGAGGTAGATCGGACACTACACACAGAGGGAGATCGGACACTACACAGAGGTAGATCGGAGATCGATCGACACTACACAGAGGAGATCGGACACTACACAGACAGATCGGACACTACACAGATCGGACACTACACAGAGGAGATCGGACACTACACAGAGGAGATCGGACACTACACAGAGGAGATCGGACACTACACAGAGGGAGATCGGACACTACACAGAGGTAGATCGGACACTACACAGAGGAGATCGGACACTACACAGAGGGAGATCGGACACTACACAGAGAGATCGGACACTACACAGAGGAGATCGGACACTACAGAGAGGAGATCGGACACTACACAGAGGAGATCGGACACTACACAGAGGGAGATCGGACACTACACAGAGGGAGATCGGACACTACACAGAGGAGATCGGACACTACACAGAGGAGATCGGACACTACACAGAGGAGATCGGACACTACACAGAGGAGATCGGACACTACACAGAGGAGATCGGACACTACACAGAGGAGATCGGACACTACACAGAGGGAGATCGGACACTACACAGAGGGAGATCGGAGATCGAGGGAGATCGGACACTACACAGAGGGAGATCGGACACTACACAGAGGGAGATCGGACACTACACAGAGGGAGATCGGACACTACACAGAAGGAGATCGGACACTACACAGAGGGAGATCGGACACTACACAGAGGGAGATCGGACACTACACAGAAGGAGATCGGACACTACACAGAGGGAGATCGGACACTACACAGAGGGAGATCGGACACTACACAGAGGGAGATCGGACACTACACAGAGGGAGATCGGACACTACACAGAGGGAGATCGGACACTACACAGAGGTAGATCGGACACTACACAGAGGGAGATCGGACACTACACAACTAGATCGGACACTACACAGAGGTAGATCGGACACTACACAGAGGTAGATCGGACACTACACAGAGGAGATCGGACACTACACAGAGGGAGATCGGACACTACACAGAGGGAGATCGGACACTACACAGAGGGAGATCGGACACTACACAGAGGTAGATCGGACACTACACAGAGGAGATCGGACACTACACAGAGGGAGATCGGACACTACACAGAGGAGATCGGACACTACACAACTAGATCGGACACTACACAGAGGTAGATCGGACACTACACAGAGGTAGATCGGACACTACACAGAGGTAGATCGGACACTACACAGAGGTAGATCGGACACTAGATCGGACACTACACAGAGGTAGATCGGACACTACACAGAGGTAGATCGGACACTACACAGAGGGAGATCGGACACTACACAGAGGGAGATCGGACACTACACAGAGGTAGATCGGACACTACACAGAGGGAGATCGGACACTACACAGAAGGAGATCGGACACTACACAGAGGGAGATCGGACACTACACAGAGGGAGATCGGACACTACACAGAAGGAGATCGGACACTACACAGAGGTAGATCGGACACTACACAGAGGTAGATCGGACACTACACAGAAGGAGATCGGACACTACACAGAGGGAGATCGGACACTACACAGAGGGAGATCGGACACTACACAGAGGGAGATCGGACACTACACAGAGGAGATCGGACACTACACAGAGGAGATCGGACACTACACAGAGGGAGATCGGACACTACACAGAGGGAGATCGGACACTACACAGAGGAGATCGGACACTACACAGAGGTAGATCGGACACTACACAGAGGTAGATCGGACACTACACAGAGGTAGATCGGACACTACACAGAGGTAGATCGGACACTACACAGAGGTAGATCGGACACTACACAGAGGAGATCGGACACTACACAACTAGATCGGACACTACACAACTAGATCGGACACTACACAGAGGTAGATCGGACACTACACAGAGGTAGATCGGACACTACACAGAGGGAGATCGGACACTACACAGAGGAGATCGGACACTACACAGAGGGAGATCGGACACTACACAGAGGGAGATCGGACACTACACAGAGGGAGATCGGACACTACACAGAGGGAGATCGGACACTACACAACTAGATCGGACACTACACAGAGGAGATCGGACACTACACAGAGGGAGATCGGACACTACACAGAAGGAGATCGGACACTACACAGAGGTAGATCGGACACTACACAGAGGTAGATCGGACACTACACAGAGGTAGATCGGACACTACACAGAGGTAGATCGGACACTACACAGAGGTAGATCGGACACTACACAGAGGTAGATCGGACACTACACAGAGGAGATCGGACACTACACAGAGGAGATCGGACACTACACAGAGGGAGATCGGACACTACACAGAGGGGAGATCGGACACTACACAGAGGAGATCGGACACTACACAGAGGGAGATCGGACACTAGATCGGACACTACACAGAGGGAGATCGGACACTACACAGAGGGAGATCGGACACTACACAGAGGGAGATCGGACACTACACAGAGGTAGATCGGACACTACACAACTAGATCGGACACTACACAACTAGATCGGACACTACACAGAGGGAGATCGGACACTACACAGAGGAGATCGGACACTACACAGAGGAGATCGGACACTACACAGAGGGAGATCGGACACTACACAGAGGAGATCGGACACTACACAGAGGGAGATCGGACACTACACAGAGGGAGATCGGACACTACACAGAAGGAGATCGGACACTACACAACTAGATCGGACACTACACAGAGGGAGATCGGACACTACACAGACGGAGATCGGACACTACACAGAGGAGATCGGACACTACACAGAGGGAGATCGGACACTACACAGAGATCGGACACTACACAACTAGATCGGACACTACACAGAGGGAGATCGGACACTACACAGAGGGAGATCGGACACTACACAGAGGGAGATCGGACACTACACAGAGGTAGATCGGACACTACACAGAGGAGATCGGACACTACACAGAGGAGATCGGACACTACACAGAGGGAGATCGGACACTACACAGAGGGAGATCGGACACTACACAGAAGGAGATCGGACACTACACAGAGGGAGATCGGACACTACACAGAGGTAGATCGGACACTACACAGAGGTAGATCGGACACTACACAGAGGTAGATCGGACACTACACAGAGGTAGATCGGACACTACACAGAGGGAGATCGGACACTACACAGAGGGAGATCGGACACTACACAACTAGATCGGACACTACACAGAGGTAGATCGGACACTATCGGACACTACACAGAGGGAGATCGGACACTACACAGAGGGAGATCGGACACTACACAGAGGGAGACACTACACAGAGGGAGATCGGACACTACACAGAGGGAGATCGGACACTACACAGAGGAGATCGACACTACACAGAGGGAGATCGGACACTACACAGAGGTAGATCGGACACTACACAGAGGTAGATCGGACACTACACAGGTAGATCGATCGGACACTACACAGAGGGAGATCGGACACTACACAGAAGGAGATCGGACACTACACAGAGGTAGATCGGACACTACACAGAGGTAGATCGGACACTACACAGAGGTAGATCGGACACTACACAGAGGGAGATCGGACACTACACAGAGGGAGATCGGACACTACACAGAGGGAGATCGGACACTACACAGAGGGAGATCGGACACTACACAACTAGATCGGACACTACACAACTAGATCGGACACTACACAGAAGGAGATCGGACACTACACAGAGGGAGATCGGACACTACACAAAGGAGATCGGACACTACACAGAGGAGATCGGACACTACACAGAAGGAGATCGGACACTACACAGAGGTAGATCGGACACTACACAGAGGTAGATCGGACACTACACAGAGGTAGATCGGACACTACACAGAGGGAGATCGGACACTACACAGAGGTAGATCGGACACTACACAGAGGGAGATCGGACACTACACAGAGGTAGATCGGACACTACACAGAGGTAGATCGGACACTACACAGAGGAGATCGGACACTACACAGAGGTAGATCGGACACTACACAGAGGGAGATCGGACACTACACAGAGGGAGATCGGACACTACACAGAGGAGATCGGACACTACACAGAGGTAGATCGGACACTACACAGAGGGAGATCGGACACTACACAGAGGGAGATCGGACACTACACAGAGGGAGATCGGACACTACACAACTAGATCGGACACTACACAGAGGGAGATCGGACACTACACAGAGGGAGATCGGACACTACACAGAGGAGATCGGACACTACACAGAGGGAGATCGGACACTACACAGAGGGAGATCGGACACTACACAGAGGAGATCGGACACTACACAGAGGAGATCGGACACTACACAGAGGGAGATCACTACACAAGGAGATCGGACACTACACAGAGGGAGATCGGACACTACACAGAGAGGGAGATCGGACACTACACAGACACTACACAGAGGTAGATCGGACACTACACAGAGGAGATCGGACACTACACAGAGGGAGATCGGACACTACACAGAGGAGATCGGACACTACACAGAGGGAGATCGGACACTACACAGAGGGAGATCGGACACTACACAGAGAGGAGATCGGACACTACACAGAAGGAGATCGGACACTACACAGAGGTAGATCGGACACTACACAGAGGGAGATCGGACACTACACAGAGGTAGATCGGACACTACACAGAGGTAGATCGGACACTACACAGAGGTAGATCGGACACTACACAGAGGGAGATCGGACACTACACAGAGGGAGATCGGACACTACACAGAGGAGATCGGACACTACACAGAGGGAGATCGGACACTACACAGAGGTAGATCGGACACTACACAGAGGGAGATCGGACACTACACAGAGGAGATCGGACACTACACAGAGGGAGATCGGACACTACACAGAGGAGATCGGACACTACACAGATCGGACACTACACAGAAGGAGATCGGACACTACACAGAGGTAGATCGGACACTACACAGAGGGAGATCGGACACTACACAGAGGGAGATCGGACACTACACAGAGGGAGATCGGACACTACACAGAGGGAGATCGGACACTACACAACTAGATCGGACACTACACAGAGGGAGATCGGACACTACACAGAGGGAGATCGGACACTACACAGAGGAGATCGGACACTACACAGAGGTAGATCGGACACTACACAGAAGGAGATCGGACACTACACAGAGGGAGATCGGACACTACACAGAGGTAGATCGGACACTACACAGAGGTAGATCGGACACTACACAGAGGTAGATCGGACACTACACAGAGGTAGATCGGACACTACACAGACGGACACTACACAGAGGAGATCGGACACTACACAGACACACTACACACTGAGGTAGATCGAGGGAGATCGGACACTACACAGAGGGAGATCGGACACTACACAGAGGGAGATCGGACACTAGAGGACACTACACAGAGGTAGATCGGACACTACACAGAGGTAGATCGGACACTACACAGAGGGAGATCGGACACTACACAGAGGTAGATCGGACACTACACAGAGGTAGATCGGACACTACACAGAGGTAGATCGGACACTACACAGAGGGAGGAGATCGGACACTACACAGAGGGAGATCGGACACTACACAGAGGGAGATCGGACACTACACAGAGGGAGATCGGACACTACACAGGATCGGACACTACACAGAGGAGATCGGACACTACACAGAGGAGATCGGACACACTACACAGAGGGAGATCACAGAGGGAGATCGGACACTACACAGAGGTAGATCGGACACTACACAGAGGGAGATCGGACACTCACACAGAGGAGATCGGACACTACACACAGAGGAGATCGGACACTACACAGAGGGAGATCGGACACTACACAGAGGAGATCGGACACTACACAGAGGTAGATCGGACACTACACAGAGGAGATCGGACACTACACAGACTACACAGAGGTAGATCGGACACTACACGGACACTACACAGAGGGAGATCGGACACTACACAGAGGAGATCGGACACTACACAGAGGGAGATCGGACACTACACAGAGGGAGATCGGACACTACACAGATCGGACACTACACAGGGAGATCGGACACTACACAGAGGTAGATCGGACACTACACAGACGGACACTACACTACACAGAGGAGATCGGACACTACACAGAGGGAGATCGGACACTACACAGAGGGAGATCGGACACTACACAGAGGAGATCGGACACTACACAGAGGGAGATCGGACACTACACAGAGGGAGATCGGACACTACACAGAGATCGGACACTAGATCGGACACTACACAGAGGGAGATCGGACACTACACAGAGGAGATCGGACACTACACACACAGAGATCGGAGATCGGACACTACACAGAGGGAGATCGGACACTACACAGAGGGAGATCGGACACTACACAGAGGGAGATCGGACACTACACAACTAGATCGGACACTACACAGAGGGAGATCGGACACTACACAGAGGGAGATCGGACACTACACAGAGGAGATCGGACACTACACAGAGGGAGATCGGACACTACACAGAAGGAGATCGGACACTACACAGAGGAGATCGGACACTACACAGAGGAGATCGGACACTACACAGAGGGAGATCGGACACTACACAGAGGAGATCGGACACTACACAGAGGAGATCGGACACTACACAGAGGGAGATCGGACACTACACAGAAGGAGATCGGACACTACACAGAGGGAGATCGGACACTACACAGAGGGAGATCGGACACTACACAGAAGGAGATCGGACACTACACAGAGGGAGATCGGACACTACACAGAGGGAGATCGGACACTACACAGAAGGAGATCGGACACTACACAGAGGTAGATCGGACACTACACAGAGGGAGATCGGACACTACACAGAGGTAGATCGGACACTACACAGAGGTAGATCGGACACTACACAGAGGTAGATCGGACACTACACAGAGGGAGATCGGACACTACACAGAGGTAGATCGGACACTACACAGAGGTAGATCGGACACTACACAGAGGAGATCGGACACTACACAGAGGTAGATCGGACACTACACAGAGGTAGATCGGACACTACACAGAGAGATACACACTACACAGAGGGAGATCGGACACTACACAGAGGTAGATCACACTACACAGAGGTAGATCGGACACTAGATCGGACACTACACAGAGGTAGATCGGACACTACACAGAGGGAGATCGGACACTACACAGAGGAGATCGGAGATCGGACACTACACAGAGGGAGATCGGACACTACACAGAGGGAGATCGGACACTACACAGAGGTAGATCGGACACTACACAGAGGTAGATCGGACACTACACAGAGGGAGATCGGACACTACACAGAGGGAGATCGGACACTACACAGAGGTAGATCGGACACTACACAACTAGATCGGACACTACACAGAGGGAGATCGGACACTACACAGAGGTAGATCGGACACTCGGACACACTACACAGAAGGAGATCGGACACTACACAGAGGTAGATCGGACACTACACAGAGGGAGATCGGACACTACACAGAGGGAGATCGGACACTACACAGAGGGAGATCGGACACTACACAACTAGATCGGACACTACACAGAGGGAGATCGGACACTACACAACTAGATCGGACACTACACAACTAGATCGGACACTACACAGAGGGAGATCGGACACTACACAGAGGGAGATCGGACACTACACAGAGGGAGATCGGACACTACACAGAGGGAGATCGGACACTACACAGAGGGAGATCGGACACTACACAGAGGGAGATCGGACACTACACAGAAGGAGATCGGACACTACACAACTAGATCGGACACTACACAGATCGGACACTACACAGAGGGAGATCGGACACTACACAGAGGGAGATCGGACACTACACAGAGGAGATCGGACACTACACAGATCGGAGATCGGACACTACACAGAGGTAGATCGGACACTAGATCGGACACTACACAGAGGAGATCGGACACTACACAGAGGAGATCGGACACTACACAGAGGGAGATCGGACACTACACAGAAGGAGATCGGACACTACACAGAGGGAGATCGGACACTACACAGAGGGAGATCGGACACTACACAGAGGGAGATCGGACACTACACAGAGGAGATCGGGAGACTACACAGAGGAGATCGGACACTACACAGAGGGAGATCGGACACTACACAGAGGGAGATCGGACACTACACAGAGGAGATCGGACACTACACAGAGGAGATCGGACACTACACAGAGGGAGATCGGACACTACACAGAGAGATCGGACACTACACAGAGGAGATCGGACACTACACAGAGGAGATCGGACACTACACAGAGGGAGATCGGACACTACACAGAGGGAGATCGGACACTACACAGAGGTAGATCGGACACTACACAGAGGAGATCGGACACTACACAGAGGTAGATCGGACACTACACAGAGGGAGATCGGACACTACACAGAGGAGATCGGACACTACACAGAGGGAGATCGGACACTACACAGAGGGAGATCGGACACTACACAGAGGAGATCGGACACTACACAGAGATCGGACACTACACAACTAGATCGGACACTACACAGAGGGAGATCGGACACTACACAGAGGAGATCGGACACTACACAGAGGGAGATCGGAGATCGGACACTACACAGAGGTAGATCGGACACTACACAGAGGTAGATCGGACACTACACAGACACACACTACACAGAGGAGATCGGACACTACACAGAGGGAGATCGGACACTACACAGAGGTAGATCGGACACTACACAGAGGGAGATCGGACACTACACAGAGGAGATCGGACACTACACAGAGGAGATCGGACACTACACAGAGGAGATCGGACACTACACAGAGGGAGATCACACTACACAGAGGGAGATCGGACACTACACAGATCGGACACTACACAGAGGTAGATCGGACACTACACAGAGGAGATCGGACACTACACAGAGGAGATCGGACACTACACAGAGGAGATCGGACACTACACACAGAGGAGATCGGACACTACACAGAGGAGATCGGACACTACACAGAGGTAGATCGGACACTACACAGAGGAGATCGGACACTACACAGAGGTAGATCGGACACTACACAGAGGTAGATCGGACACTACACAGAGGTAGATCGGACACTACACAGAGGTAGATCGGACACTACACAGATCGGACACTACACACAGAGGAGATCGGACACTACACAGAGGGAGATCGGACACTACACAGAGGGAGATCGGACACTACACAGAGGAGATCGGACACTACACAGAGGGAGATCGGACACTACACAGAGGGAGATCGGACACTACACAGAGGAGATCGGACACTACACAGAGGGAGATCGGACACTACACAGAGGGAGATCGGACACTACACAGAGGAGATCGGACACTACACAGAGGGAGATCGGACACTACACAGAGGAGATCGGACACTACACAGAGGAGATCGGACACTACACAGAGGAGATCGGACACTACACAGAGGAGATCGGACACTACACAGATCGGACACTACACAGAGGAGATCGGACACTACACACAGGGAGATCGGACACTACACAGAGATCGGAGATCGGACACTACACAGAGGAGATCGGACACTACACAGAGGGAGATCGGACACTACACAGAGGGAGATCGGACACTACACAGAGGGAGATCGGACACTACACAGAGGGAGATCGGACACTACACAGAGGAGATCGGACACTACACAGAGGAGGGAGATCGGACACTACACAGAGGTAGATCGGACACTACACAGATCGACGGACACTACACAGAGATCGGACACTAGATCGGACACTACACAGAGGGAGATCGGACACTACACAGAGGGAGATCGGACACTACACAGAGGGAGATCGGACACTACACAGAGGGAGATCGGACACTACACAGAGGAGATCGGACACTACACAGAGGTAGATCGGACACTACACAGAGGAGGAGATCGGACACTACACAGAGGGAGATCGGACACTACACAGAGGGAGATCGGACACTACACAGAGAGGAGATCGGACACTACACAGAGGGAGATCGGACACTACACAGAGGTAGATCGGACACTACACAGAGGTAGATCGGACACTACACAGAGGGAGATCGGACACTACACAGAGGTAGATCGGACACTAGAGGGAGATCGGACACTACACAGAGGGAGATCGGACACTACACAGAGGAGATCGGACACTACACAGAGGGAGATCGGACACTACACAGAGGATCGGAGATCGGACACACACAGAGGAGATCGGACACTACACAGAGGGAGATCGGACACTACACAGAGGGAGATCGGACACTACACAGAGGAGATCGGACACTACACAGAGGGAGATCGGACACTACACAGAGAGATCGGACACTACACAGAGGAGATCGGACACTACACAGAGGGAGATCGGACACTACACAGAGGAGATCGGACACTACACAGAGGAGATCGGACACTACACAGAGACATCTACACTACACAGAGGTAGATCGGACACTACACAGAGGGAGATCGGACACTACACAGAGGTAGATCGGACACTACACAGAGGAGATCGGACACTACACAGAGGAGATCGGACACTACACAGAGGAGATCGGACACTACACAGAGGTAGATCGGACACTACACAGAGAGGAGATCGGACACTACACAGAGGGAGATCGGACACTACACAGAGGGAGATCGGACACTACACAGAGATCGGACACTACACAGAGGGAGATCGGACACTAGATCGGACACTACACAGACACAGGGAGATCGGACACTACACAGAGGTAGATCGGACACTACACAGAGGGAGATCGGACACTACACAGAGGTAGATCGGACACTACACAGAGGTAGATCGGACACTACACAGAGGAGATCGGACACTACACAGAGGAGATCGGACACTACACAGAGGTAGATCGGACACTACAGAGGTAGATCACAGAGGGAGATCGGACACTACACAGAGGAGATCGGACACTACACAGAGGAGATCGGACACTACACAGAGGGAGATCGGACACTACACAGAGGGAGATCGGACACTACACAGAGGGAGATCGAGAGATCGGACACTACACAGAGGTAGATCGGACACTACACAGAGGGAGATCGGACACTACACAGAGAGGGAGATCGGACACTACACAGGAGATCGGACACTACACAGAGGGATCGGACACTAGAGGGAGATCGGACACTACACAGAGGAGATCGGACACTACACAGAGGAGATCGGACACTACACAGAGGTAGATCGGACACTACACAGAGGGAGATCGGACACTACACAGAGGAGATCGGACACTACACAGAGGAGATCGGACACTACACAGAGGGAGATCGGACACTACACAGAGGGAGATCGGACACTACACAGAGGGAGATCGGAGATCGGACACTACACAGAGGTAGATCGGACACTACACAGAGGAGATCGGACA
Source organism: Oncorhynchus nerka (assembly GCF_034236695.1). NCBI lineage: Eukaryota > Metazoa > Chordata > Actinopteri > Salmoniformes > Salmonidae > Oncorhynchus > Oncorhynchus nerka. The sequence continues at coordinate 2,613,802 of NC_088412.1, forward strand.
CTACACAGAGGTAGATCGGACACTACACAGAGGGAGATCGGACACTACACAGAGGAGATCGGACACTACACAGAGGTAGATCGGACACTACACAGAGGAGATCGGACACTACACAGAGGAGATCGGACACTACACAGAGGGAGATCGGACACTACACAGAGGAGATCGGACACTACACAGAGGAGATCGGACACTACACAGAGGGAGATCGGACACTACACAGAGGAGATCGGACACTACACAGAGGTAGATCGGACACTACACAGAGGAGATCGGACACTACACAGAGGGAGATCGGACACTACACAGAGGTAGATCGGACACTACACAGAGGAGATCGGACACTACACAGAGATCGGAGGTAGATCGGACACTACACAGAGGAGATCGGACACTACACAGAGGAGATCGGACACTACACAGAGGAGATCGGACACTACACAGAGGAGATCGGACACTACACAGAGGGAGATCGGACACTACACAGAGGGAGATCGGACACTACACAGAGGGAGATCGGACACTACACAACTAGATCGGACACTACACAGAGAGATCGGACACTACACAGAGGGAGATCGGACACTCGAGGGAGATCACACTACACAGAGGGAGATCGGACACTACACAGAGGAGATCGGACACTACACAGACTAGATCGGACACTACACAGAGGTAGATCGGAGACTACACAGAGGAGATCGGACACTACAGAGGAGATCGGACACTACACAGAGGAGGGAGATCGGACACTACACAGAGGGAGATCGGACACTACACAGAGATCGGAGATCGGACACTACACAGAGGGAGATCGGACACTACACAGAGGGAGATCGGACACTACACAGAGGAGATCGGACACTACACAGAGGTAGATCGGACACTACACAGACACTACACAGGAGATCGGACACTACACAGAGGGAGATCGGACACTACACAGAGGTAGATCGGACACTACACAGATCGGACACTACACACAGAGGGAGATCGGACACTACACAGAGGAGATCGGACACTACACAGAGGTAGATCGGACACTACACAGAGGTAGATCGGACACTACACAGAGGTAGATCGGACACTACACAGAGGAGAGACACTACACAGAGGAGATCGGACACTACACAGAGGGAGATCGGACACTACACAGAGGGAGATCGGACACTACACACAGAGGTAGATCGGACAGATCGGACACTACACAGAGGGAGATCGGACACTACACAACTAGATCGGACACTACACAGAGGTAGATCGGACACTACACAGAGGGAGATCGGACACTACACAGAGGGACACTAGAGACACTACACAGAGATCGGACACTACACAGAGGGAGGACACTACACAGAGGTAGATCGGACACTACACAGAGGTAGATCGGACACTACACAGAGGAGATCGGACACTACACAGAGGTAGATCGGACACTACACAGATCGGACACTACACAGGAGATCGGACACTACACAGAGGAGATCGGACACTACACAGAGGAGATCGGACACTACACAGAGGGAGATCGGACACTACACAGAGGGAGATCGGACACTACACAGAGGGAGATCGGACACTACACAGAGGAGATCGGACACTCGGACACTACACAGAGGAGATCGGACACTACACAGAGGGAGATCGGACACTACACAGAGGGAGATCGGAGATCGGACACTACACAGAGGTAGATCGGACACTACACAGAGGGAGATCGGACACTACACAGAGGGAGATCACACTACACAGAGATCGGAGATCGGACACTACACAGAGGAGATCGGACACTACACAGAGGTAGATCGGACACTACACAGAGGGACACTAGATCGGACACTACACAGAGGAGATCGGACACTACACAGAGGAGATCGGACACTACACAGACTAGATCGGACACTACACACACAGAGGAGATCGGACACTACACAGAGGGAGATCGGACACTACACAGAGGAGATCGGACACTACACAGAGGAGATCGGACACTACACAGAGGAGATCGGACACTACACAGAGGTAGATCGGACACTACTCGGACACTACACAGAGGTAGATCGGACACTACACAGAGGTAGATCGGACACTACACAGACACTACACAGAGATCGGATCGGACACTACACAGAGGTAGATCGGACACTACACAGAGGTAGATCGGACACTACACAGAGGTAGAGATCGGACACTACACAGAGGTAGATCGGACACTACACAGAGGGAGATCGGACACTACACAGAGGAGATCGGACACTACACAGAGGGAGATCGGACACTACACAGAGGGAGATCGGACACTACACAGAGGAGATCGGACACTACACAGAGGGAGATCGGACACTACACAGAGGTAGATCGGACACTACACAGAGGAGATCGGACACTACACAGAGGAGATCGGACACTACACAGAGGAGATCGGACACTACACAGAGGTAGATCGGACACTACACAGAGGTAGATCGGACACTACACAGAGGGAGATCGGACACTACACAGAGGAGATCGGACACTACACAGAGGAGATCGGACACTACACAGAGAGGAGATCGGACACTACACAGAGGAGATCGGACACTACACAGAGGAGATCGGACACTACACAGAGGAGAGATCGGACACTACACAGAGGTAGATCGGACACTACACAGAGGGACACTACACAGAGGAGATCGGACACTACACAGAGGTAGATCGGACACTACACAGAGGGAGATCGGACACTACACAGAGGGAGATCGGACACTACACAGAGGGAGATCGGACACTACACACACTACACAACTAGATCGGACACTACACAGAGGAGATCGGACACTACACAGAGGGAGATCGGACACTACACAGAGGGAGATCGGACACTACACAACTAGATCGGACACTACACAACTAGATCGGACACTACACAGAGGGAGATCGGACACTACACAACTAGATTGGACACTACACACAGGAGGATCGGACACTACACAGAGGTAGATCGGACACTACACAGAGGTAGATCGGACACTACACAGAGGGAGATCGGACACTACACAGACACTACACAGAGGTAGATCGGACACTACACAGAGGTAGATCGGACACTACACAGAGGGAGATCGGACACTACACAGAGGTAGATCGGACACTACACAGAGGTAGATCGGACACTACACAACTAGATCGGACACTACACAGAGGGAGATCGGACACTACACAGAGGGAGATCGGACACTACACAGAGGGAGATCGGACACTACACAGAGGGAGATCGGACACTACACAGAGGGAGATCGGACACTACACAGAGGTAGATCGGACACTACACAGAGGGAGATCGGACACTACACAGAGGGAGATCGGACACTACACAGAGGTAGATCGGACACTACACAGAAGGAGATCGGACACTACACAGAGGGAGATCGGACACTACACAGAGGTAGATCGGACACTACACAGAGGTAGATCGGACACTACACAGAGGTAGATCGGACACTACACAGAGGTAGATCGGACACTACACAGAGGTAGATCGGACACTACACAGAGGTAGATCGGACACTACACAGAGGGAGATCGGACACTACACAACTAGATCGGACACTACACAGAGGGAGATCGGACACTACACAGAGGTAGATCGGACACTACACAGAGGGAGATCGGACACTACACAACTAGATCGGACACTACACAGAGGTAGATCGGACACTACACAGAGGTAGATCGGACACTACACAGAGGGAGATCGGACACTACACAGAGGTAGATCGGACACTACACAGAGGGAGATCGGACACTACACAGAGGGAGATCGGACACTACACAGAGGGAGATCGGACACTACACAGAGGGACACTAGATCGGACACTACACAGAGGAGATCGGACACTACACAGAGGAGATCGGACACTACACAACTAGATCGGACACTACACAGAGGTAGATCGGACACTACACAGAGGGAGATCGGACACTACACAGAGGGAGATCGGACACTACACAGAGGTAGATCGGACACTACACAACTAGATCGGACACTACACAGAGGGAGATCGGACACTACACAGAGGTAGATCGGACACTACACAGAGGTAGATCGGACACTACACAGAGGGAGATCGGACACTACACAGAGGGAGATCGGACACTACACAGAGGAGATCGGACACTACACAGAGGAGATCGGACACTACACAGAGGAGATCGGACACTACACAGAGGGAGATCGGACACTACACAGAGGGAGATCGGACACTACACAGAGGAGATCGGACACTACACAGAGGAGATCGGACACTACACAGAGGGAGATCGGACACTACACAGAGGGAGATCGGACACTACACAGAGGTAGATCGGACACTACACAGAGGTAGATCGGACACTACACAGAGGGAGATCGGACACTACACAACTAGATCGGACACTACACAGAGGTAGATCGGACACTACACAGAGGGAGATCGGACACTACACAGAGGGAGATCGGACACTACACAGAGGTAGATCGGACACTACACAGAGGGAGATCGGACACTACACAGAGGGAGATCGGACACTACACAGAGGGAGATCGGACACTACACAGAGGGAGATCGGACACTACACAGAGGAGATCGGACACTACACAGAGATCGGACACTCACAGAGGGAGATCACACTACACAGAGGAGATCGGACACTACACAGAGGGAGATCGGACACTACACAGAGGTAGATCGGACACTACACAGAGGTAGATCGGACACTACACAGAGGGAGATCGGACACTACACAGAGGGAGATCGGACACTACACAGAGGTAGATCGGACACTACACAGAGGGAGATCGGACACTACACAGAGGGAGATCGGACACTACACAACTAGATCGGACACTACACAGAGGAGATCGGACACTACACAGAGGAGATCGGACACTACACAGAGGAGATCGGACACTACACAGAGGGAGATCGGACACTACACAGAGGGAGATCGGACACTACACAGAGAGATCGACACTCGGACACACTACACAGAGGGAGATCGACACTACACAGGAGAGATCGGACACTACACAGAGGAGATCGGACACTACACAGAGGTAGATCGGACACTACACAGAGGGAGATCGGACACTACACAGAGGGAGATCGGACACTACACAGAGGTAGATCGGACACTACACAGAGGGAGATCGGACACTACACAGAGGGAGATCGGACACTACACAGAGGGAGATCGGACACTACACAGAGGGAGATCGGACACTACACAGAGGGAGATCGGACACTACACAGAGGTAGATCGGACACTACACAGAGGTAGATCGGACACTACACAGAGGGAGATCGGACACTACACAACTAGATCGGACACTACACAGAGGTAGATCGGACACTACACAGAGGTAGATCGGACACTACACAGAGGTAGATCGGACACTACACAGAGGGAGATCGGACACTACACAGAGGGAGATCGGACACTACACAGAGGAGATCGGACACTACACAGACGGACACTACACAGAGGAGATCGGACACTACACAGAGGATCGGACACTACACAGAGGTAGATCGGACACTACACAGAGGAGATCGGACACTACACAGAGGAGATCGGACACTACACAGAGGGAGATCGGACACTACACAGAGGAGATCGGACACTACACAGAGGAGATCGGACACTACACAGAGGTAGATCGGACACTACACAGAGGGAGATCGGACACTACACAGAGGAGATCGGACACTACACAGAGGGAGATCGGACACTACACAGAGGGAGATCGATCGACACTACACAGAGGTAGATCGGACACTACACAGAGGAGATCGGACACTACACAGAGGTAGATCGGACACTACACAGAGGTAGATCGGACACTACACAGAGGGAGATCGGACACTACACAGAGGAGATCGGACACTACACAGAGGGAGATCGGACACTACACAGAGGAGATCGGACACTACACAGAGGTAGATCGGACACTACACAGAGGGAGATCGGACACTACACAGAGGAGATCGGACACTACACAGAGGGAGATCGGACACTACACAGAGGGAGATCGGACACTACACAACGGACACTACACAGAGACGGACACTACACAGAGGTAGATCGGACACTACACAGAGGTAGATCGGACACTACACAGAGGTAGATCGGACACTACACAGATCGGAGATCGGACACTACACAACTAGATCGGACACTACACAGAGGGAGATCGGACACTACACAGAGGAGATCGGACACTACACAGAGGGAGATCGGACACTACACAGAGGGAGATCGGACACTACACAACTAGATCGGACACTACACAGAGGTAGATCGGACACTACACAGAGGAGATCGGACACTACACAGAGGAGATCGGACACTACACAGAGGAGATCGGACACTACACAGAGGAGATCGGAGATCGGACACTACACAGAGGAGATCGGACACTACACAGAGGTAGATCGGACACTACACAGAGGAGATCGGACACTACACAGAGGGAGATCGGACACTACACAGAGGAGATCGGACACTACACAGAGGGAGATCGGACACTACACAGAGGAGATCGGACACTACACAGAGGTAGATCGGACACTACACAGAGGTAGATCGGAGATCGGACACTACACAGAGGAGATCGGACACTACACACAGAGGTAGATCGGACACTACACAGAGGGAGATCGGACACTACACAGAGGAGATCGGACACTACACAGAAGGAGATCGGACACTACACAGAGGGAGATCGGACACTACACAGAAGGAGATCGGACACTACACAGAGGGAGATCGGACACTACACAGAGGTAGATCGGACACTACACAGAGGTAGATCGGACACTACACAGAGGTAGATCGGACACTACACAGAGGTAGATCGGACACTACACAGAGGGAGATCGGACACTACACAGAGGTAGATCGGACACTACACAGAGGTAGATCGGACACTACACAACTAGATCGGACACTACACAACTAGATCGGACACTACACAGAGGGAGATCGGACACTACACAGAGGGAGATCGGACACTACACAGAGGGAGATCGGACACTACACAGAGGAGATCGGACACTACACAGAGGAGATCGGACACTACACACACACTACACAGAGGAGATCGGAGATCGGACACTACACAGAGGAGATCGGACACTACACAGACACTACACAGAGGAGATCGGACACTAGGAGATCGGACACTACACAACTAGATCGGACACTACACAGAGGTAGATCGGACACTACACAGAGGGAGATCGGACACTACACAGAGGGAGATCGGACACTACACAGAGGTAGATCGGACACTACACAGAGGTAGATCGGACACTACACAGATCGGACACTACACAGAGGAGATCGGACACTACACAGAGGGAGATCGGACACTACACAGAGGAGATCGGACACTACACAGAGGGAGATCGGACACTACACAGAGGGAGATCGGACACTACACAGAGGAGATCGGACACTACACAGAGGAGATCGGACACTACACAGAGGGAGATCGGACACTACACAGAGGGTAGATCGGACACTACACAGAGGAGATCGGACACTACACAGAGGGAGATCGGACACTACACAGAGGGAGATCGATCGACACTACACAGAGGGAGATCGGACACTACACAGAGGAGATCGGACACTACACAGAGGAGATCGGACACTACACAGAGGAGATCGGACACTACACAGAGGGAGATCGGACACTACACAGAGGTAGATCGGACACTACACAGAGGGAGATCGGACACTACACAGAGGGATCGGACACTACACACTATCGGACACTACACAGAGGGAGATCGGACACTACACAGATCGGAGATCGGACACTACACAGAGGGAGATCGGACACTACACAGAGGTAGATCGGACACTAGATCGGACACTACACAGAGGAGATCGGACACTACACAGAGGTAGATCGGACACTACACAGAGGGAGATCGGACACTACACAGAGGTAGATCGGACACTACACAGAGGGAGACACTACGACACACTACACAGAGGGAGATCGGACACTACACAGAGGTAGATCGGACACTACACAGAAGGAGATCGGACACTACACAGAGGGAGATCGGACACTACACAGAAGGAGATCGGACACTACACAGAGGTAGATCGGACACTACACAGAAGGAGATCGGACACTACACAGAGGGAGATCGGACACTACACAGAGGTAGATCGGACACTACACAGAGGTAGATCGGACACTACACAGAGGTAGATCGGACACTACACAGAGGGAGATCGGACACTACACAGAGGTAGATCGGACACTACACAGAGGTAGATCGGACACTACACAGAGGTAGATCGGACACTACACAGAGGTAGATCGGACACTACACAGAGGGAGATCGGACACTACACAGAGGGAGATCGGACACTACACAGAGGGAGATCGGACACTACACAGAGGGAGATCGGACACTACACAGAGGGAGATCGGACACTACACAGAGGAGATCGGACACTACACAGAGGGAGATCGGACACTACACAGAGGTAGATCGGACACTACACAGAGGAGATCGGACACTACACAGAGGTAGATCGGACACTACACAGAGGAGATCGGACACTACACAGAGGTAGATCGGACACTACACAGAGGGAGATCGGACACTACACAGAGATCGGACACTACACAGAGATCGGACACTACACAACTAGATCGGACACTACACAGAGGGAGATCGGACACTACACAGAGGAGATCGGACACTACACAGAGGAGATCGGACACTCGGACACTACACGGACACTACACAGAGGTAGATCGGACACTACACAGAGGTAGATCGGACACTACACAGAGGGAGATCGGACACTACACAGAGGGAGATCGGACACTAGATCGGACACTACACAGAGGAGATCGGACACTACACAGAGGAGATCGGACACTACACAGAGGTAGATCGGACACTACACAGAGGAGATCGGACACTACACAGAGGGAGATCGGACACTACACAGAGGAGATCGGACACTACACAGAGGAGATCGGACACTACACAGAGGGAGATCGGACACTACACAGAGGTAGATCGGACACTACACAGGGAGATCGGACACTACACAGAGGTAGATCGGACACTACACAGAGGGACACTAGATCGGACACTACACAGAGGAGATCGGACACTACACAGAGGAGATCGGACACTACACAGAGGAGATCGGACACTACACAGAGGGAGATCGGACACTACACAGAGGGAGATCGGACACTACACAGAGGGAGATCGGACACTACACAGAGGAGATCGGACACTACACAACTAGATCGGACACTACACAGAGGTAGATCGGACACTACACAGAGGGAGATCGGACACTACACAGAGGTAGATCGGACACTACACAACTAGATCGGACACTACACAGAGGGAGATCGGACACTACACAGAGGGAGATCGGACACTACACAGAGGGAGATCGGACACTACACAGAGGGAGATCGGACACTACACAGAGGGAGATCGGACACTACACAACTAGATCGGACACTACACAACTAGATCGGACACTACACAGAGGTAGATCGGACACTACACAGAGGGAGATCGGACACTACACAGAGGGAGATCGGACACTACACAGAGGTAGATCGGACACTACACAGAGGGAGATCGGACACTACACAGAGGAGATCGGACACTACACAGAGGTAGATCGGACACTACACAGAAGGAGATCGGACACTACACAGAGGTAGATCGGACACTACACAGAGGAGATCGGACACTACACAGAGGAGATCGGACACTACACAGAGGAGATCGGACACTACACAGAGGAGATCGGACACTACACAGAGGTAGATCGGACACTACACAGGGAGATCGGACACTACACAGAGGTAGATCGGACACTACACAGAGGACACTACACAGAGGAGATCGGACACTACACAGAGGGAGATCGGACACTACACAGAGGAGACACTACACAGAGGGAGATCGGACACTACACAGAGGAGATCGGACACTACACAGAGATCGGACACTACACAGAGGGAGATCGGACACTACTCGGACACTACACAGAGGGAGATCGGACACTACACAGATCGGACACTACACAGAGGAGATCGGACACTACACAGAGGAGATCGGACACTACACAGAGGGAGATCGGACACTACACAGAGGGAGATCGGACACTACACAGAGGAGATCGGACACTACACAGAGGGAGATCGGACACTACACAGAGGGAGATCGGACACTACACAGAGGAGATCGGACACTACACTACACAGAGAGGAGATCGGACACTACACAGAGGGAGATCGGACACTACACAGAGGAGATCGGACACTACACAGAGGGAGACACACTACAGAGGGAGATCGGACACTACACAGGGATCGGACACTACACAGAGATCGGACACTACACAGAGGAGATCGGACACTACACAGAGGTAGATCGGACACTACACAGAGGAGATCGGACACTACACAGAGGGAGATCGGACACTACACAGAGGGATCGAGACACTACACAGACACTACACAGAGGTAGATCGGACACTACACAGAGGAGATCGGACACTACACAGAGGAGATCGGACACTACACTACAGAGGAGATCGGACACTACACAGAGGGAGATCGGACACTACACAGAGGAGATCGGACACTACACAGAGGGAGATCGGACACTACACAGAGGGAGATCGGACACTACACAGAGGAGATCGGACACTACACAGAGGAGATCGGACACTACACAGAGGTAGATCGGACACTACACAGAGGAGACACAGAGGGAGATCGGACACTACACAGAGGTAGATCGGACACTACACAGAGGTAGATCGGACACTACACAGAGGAGATCGGACACTACACAGAGGATCGGACACTACACAGAGGGAGATCGGACACTACACAGGTAGATCGGACACTACACAGAGGAGATCGGACACTACACAGAGGGACACTACACAGAGATCGGACACTACACAGAGGGAGATCGGACACTACACAACTAGATCGGACACTACACAACTAGATCGGACACTACACAGAGGTAGATCGGACACTACACAGAGGAGATCGGACACTACACAGAGGGAGATCGGACACTACACAGAGGAGATCGGACACTACACAGAGGGAGATCGGACACTACACAGAGGACACTACACACACTACACAGAGGGAGATCGGACACTACACAGAGGAGATCGGACACTACACAGAGGTAGATCGGACACTACACAGAGATCGGAGATCGGACACTACACAGATCGGACACTACACAGGGAGATCGGACACTACACAGAGGTAGATCGACACTACACAGAGGTAGATCGGACACTACACAGAGGAGATCGGACACTACACAGAGGGAGATCGGACACTACACAGAGGGAGATCGGACACTACACAGACGGACACTACACAAGGTAGATCGGACACTACACAGAGGTAGATCGGACACTACACAGAGGAGATCGGACACTACACAGAGGTAGATCGGACACTACACAGAGGTAGATCGGACACTACACAGAGGGAGATCGGACACTACACAGAGGTAGATCGGACACTACACAACTAGATCGGAGATCGGACACTACACAGAGGGAGATCGGACACTACAGAGGAGATCGGACACTACACAACTAGATCGACACACTACACAGAGGAGATCGATCACAGACACACTACACAGAGGTAGATCGGACACTACACAGAGGAGATCGGACACTACACAGAGGAGATCGGACACTACACACTACACAGAGGAGATCGGACACTACACAGAGGAGATCGGACACTACACAGAGGAGATCGGACACTACACAGAGGGAGATCGGACACTACACAGAGGGAGATCGGACACTACACAGACGGACACTACACAGAGGGAGATCGGACACTACACAGAGGGAGAGATCGGACACTACACAGAGGGAGATCGGACACTACACAGAGGAGATCGGACACTACACAGAGGAGATCGGACACTAGATCGGACACTACACAACTAGATCGGACACTACACAGAGGGAGATCGGACACTACACAGAGGGAGATCGGACACTAGACACTACACAGAGGTAGATCGGACACTACACAGAGGGAGATCGGACACTACACAGAGGGAGATCGGACACTACACAGAGGAGATCGGACACTACACAGAGGTAGATCGGACACTACACAGAGGGATCGGACACTACACAGAGGGAGATCGGACACTACACAGAACTAGAGATCGGACACTACACAGAGGGAGATCGGACACTACACAGAGGAGATCGGACAGACACAGAGGAGATCGGACACTACACAGAGGGAGATCGGACACTACACAGAGAGATCGGACACTACACAGAGGGAGATCGGACACTACACAGAGGTAGATCGGACACTACACAGAGGTAGATCGGACACTACACAGAGGGAGATCGGACACTACACAGAGGGAGATCGGACACTACACAGAAGGAGATCGGACACTACACAGAGGTAGATCGGACACTACACAACTAGATCGGACACTACACAGAGGAGATCGGACACTACACAGAGGGAGATCGGACACTACACAGAGGAGATCGGACACTACACAGAGGAGATCGGACACTACACAGAGGAGATCGGACACTACACAGAGGAGATCGGACACTACACAGAGGGAGATCGGACACTACACAGAGGGATCGGACACTACACAAGGAGATCGGACACTACACAGAGGAGATCGGACACTACACAGAGGTAGATCGGACACTACACAGAGGGAGATCGGACACTACACAGAGGGAGATCGGACACTACACAGAGGAGATCGGACACTACACAGAGGTAGATCGGACACTACACAGAGGAGATCGGACACTACACAGAGGAGATCGGACACTACACACTACACAGAGGGAGATCGGACACTACACAGAAGGAGATCGGACACTACACAGAGGAGATCGGACACTACACAGACTAGATCGGACACTACACAGGGGAGATCGGACACTACACAGAGGTAGATCGGACACTACACAGAGGAGATCGGACACTACACAGAGGATCGGACACTACACAGAGGGAGATCGGACACTACACAGAGATCGGACACTACAGAGGTAGATCGGACACTACAGATCGGACACTACACAGAGGGAGATCGGACACTACACAGAGGAGATCGGACACTACACAGAGGGAGATCGAGGAGACACTACACAGAGGAGATCGGACACTACACAGAGGGAGATCGGACACTACACAGAGGTAGATCGGACACTACACAGAGGTAGATCGGACACTACACAGAAGGAGATCGGACACTACACAACTAGATCGGACACTACACAGAGGGAGATCGGACACTACACAGAGGGAGATCGGACACTACACAGAGGGAGATCGGACACTACACAGAGGTAGATCGGACACTACACAGAGGGAGATCGGACACTACACAGAGGAGATCGGACACTCGGACACAGAGGGAGATCGGACACTACACAGAGGAGATCGGACACTACACAGAGGAGATCGGACACTACACAGAGGGAGATCGGACACTACACAGAGGGAGATCGGACACTACACAGAGGTAGATTTACGGACACTTACGGACACAAGATCGGACACAGAGGTAGATCGGACACACACAGAGGGAGATCGGACACTACACAGAGGTAGATCGGACACTACACAGAGGAGATCGGACACTAGAGAGGTCGGACACTACACAGAGGTAGATCGGACACTACACAGAGGGAGATCGGACACTACACAGAGGGAGATCGGACACTACACAGAGGTAGATCGGACACTACACAGAGGGAGATCGGACACTACACAGAGGGAGATCGGACAGTACAGAGGGAGATTGTGTTTCAGTACTTTGCCAGTAGTATTGTGTGTTTCAGTACTTTGCCAGTAGTAATGTGTGTTCAGTACTTTACCAGTAGTATTGTGTTTCAGTACTTTACCAGTAGTAATGTGTTTCAGTACTTTACCAGTAGTATTGTGTTTCAGTACTTTACCAGTAGTAATGTGTTTCAGGACTTTACCAGTAGTATTGTGTTTCAGTACTTTACCAGTAGTATTGTGTTTCAGTACTTTTACCAGTAGTATTGTGTTTCAGTACTTTACCAGTAGTATTGTGTTTCAGTACTTTACCAGTAGTATTGTGTTTCAGTACTTTACCAGTAGTATTGTGTTTCAGTACTTTACCAGTAGTATTGTGTTTCAGTACTTTACCAGTAGTATTGTGTTTCAGTACTTTACCAGTAGTATTGTGTTTCAGTACTTTACCAGTAGTATTGTGTTTCAGTACTTTACCAGTAGTATTGTGTTTCAGTACTTTACCAGTAGTATTGTGTTTCAGTACTTTACCAGTAGTATTGTGTTTCAGTACTTTACCAGTAGTATTGTGTTTCAGTACTTTACCAGTAGTATTGTGTTTCAGTACTTTACCAGTAGTATTGTGTTTTTACAGTACTTTACCAGTAGTATTGTGTTTCAGTACTTTACCAGTAGTATTGTGTTTCAGTACTTTTACCAGTAGTATTGTGTGTTCAGTACTTTACCAGTAGTATTGTGTTTTTACCAGTAGTATTGTGTTTCAGTACTTTACCAGTAGTATTGTGTTTCAGTACTTTACCAGTAGTATTGTGTTTCAGTACTTTACCAGTAGTATTGTGTTTCAGTACTTTACCAGTAGTATTGTGTTTCAGTTTTACCAGTAGTATTGTGTTTCAGTACTTTACCAGTAGTATTGTGTTTCAGTACTTTACCAGTAGTATTGTGTTTCAGTACTTTACCAGTAGTATTGTAGTTTCAGTACTTTACCAGTAGTATTGTGTTTCAGTACTTTACCAGTAGTATTGTGTTTCAGTACTTTACCAGTAGTATTGTGTTTCAGTACTTTACCAGTAGTATTGTGTTTCAGTACTTTACCAGTAGTATTGTGTTTCAGTACTTTACCAGTAGTATTGTGTTTCAGTACTTTACAGTACTTTAGTAGTATTGTGTTTCAGTACTTTACCAGTAGTATTGTGTGTTCAGTACTTTACCAGTAGTATTGTGTTTCAGTACTTTACCAGTAGTATTGTGTTTCAGTACTTTACCAATAGTATTGTGTGTTCAGTACTTTACCAGTAGTATTGTGTGTTCAGTACTTTACCAGTAGTATTGTGTTTCAGTACTTTACCAGTAGTATTGTGTTTCAGTACTTTACCAGTAGTATTGTGTTTCAGTACTTTACCAGTAGTATTGTGTTTCAGTACTTTACCAGTAGTATTGTGTTTCAGTACTTTACCAGTAGTATTGTGTTTCAGTACTTTACCAGTAGTATTGTGTTTCAGTACTTTACCAGTAGTATTGTGTTTCAGTACTTTACCAGTAGTATTGTGTTTCAGTACTTTTCACCAGTAGTATTGTGTTTCAGTACTTTACCAGTAGTATTGTGTTTCAGTACTTTACCAGTAGTATTGTGTTTCAGTACTTTACCAGTAGTATTGTGTTTCAGTACTTTACCAGTAGTATTGTGTTTCAGTACTTTACCAGTAGTAATGTGTTTCAGTACTTTACCAGTAGTGTTTCAGTACTTTGCCATTGTGTGTTCAGTACTTTACCAGTAGTATTGTGTTTCAGTACTTTACCAGTAGTATTGTGTTTCAGTACTTTACCAGTAGTATTGTGTTTCAGTACTTTACCAGTAGTATTGTGTGTTCAGTACTTTACCAGTAGTAATGTGTTTCAGTACTTTACCAGTAGTATTGTGTTTCAGTACTTTACCAGTAGTATTGTGTTTCAGTACTTTACCAGTAGTATTGTGTTTCAGTACTTTACCAGTAGTATTGTGTTTCAGTACTTTACCAGTAGTATTGTGTTTCAGTACTTTACCAGTAGTATTGTGTTTCTTTACCAGTAGTATTGTGTTTCAGTTTACCAGTAGTATTGTGTGTTTCAGTACTTTACCAGTAGTATTGTGTTTCAGTACTTTACCAGTAGTATTGTGTTTCAGTACTTTACCAGTAGTATTGTTTCAGTTTAGTATTGTGTGTTCAGTACTTTACCAGTAGTATTGTGTTTCAGTACTTTACCAGTAGTATTGTGTTTCAGTACTTTACCAGTAGTATTGTGTTTCAGTACTTTACCAGTAGTATTGTGTTTCAGTACTTTACCAGTAGTATTGTGTTTTTACCAGTACAGTTTTACCAGTAGTATTGTGTTTTACCAGTACTTTTACCAGTAGTATTGTGTTTCAGTACTTTACCAGTAGTATTGTGTTTCAGTACTTTACCAGTAGTATTGTGTGTTCAGTACTTTACCAGTAGTATTGTGTTTCAGTACTTTACCAGTAGTATTGTGTTTCAGTACTTTACCAGTAGTATTGTGTTTCAGTACTTTACCAGTAGTATTGTGTTTCAGTACTTTACCAGTAGTATTGTGTTTCAGTACTTTGCCAGTAGTAATGTGTTTCAGTACTTTACCAGTAGTATTGTGTGTTTCAGTACTTTACCAGTAGTATTGTGTTTCAGTACTTTACCAGTAGTATTGTGTTTCAGTACTTTACCAGTAGTATTGTGTTTCAGTACTTTACCAGTAGTATTGTGTTTCAGTACTTTACCAGTAGTAATTGTGTTTCAGTACTTTACCAGTAGTATTGTGTGTTTCAGTACTTTACCAGTAGTATTGTGTTTCAGTACTTTACCAGTAGTATTGTGTTTCAGTACTTTACCAGTAGTATTGTGTTAGTATTGTGTTTCAGTACTTTACCAGTAGTATTGTGTTTCAGTACTTTACCAGTAGTATTGTGTTTCAGTACTTTACCAGTAGTATTGTGTTTCACTACGTTACCAGTAGTATTGTGTGTTCAGTACTTTACCAGTAGTATTGTGTTTCAGTACTTTACCAGTAGTATTGTGTTTCAGTACTTTACCAGTAGTAATGTGTTTCAGTACTTTACCAGTAGTATTGTGTGTTTCAGTACTTTACCAGTAGTATTGTGTGTTTCAGTACTTTACCAGTAGTATTGTGTGTTCAGTTTTACCAGTAGTATGTTTTCAGTACAGTAGTATTGTGTTTCAGTACTTTACCAGTAGTATTGTGTTTCAGTACTTTACCAGTAGTATTGTGTTTCAGTACTTTACCAGTAGTATTGTGTTTCAGTACTTTACCAGTAGTATTGTGTTTCAGTACTTTACCAGTAGTATTGTGTGTTCAGTACTTTACCAGTAGTATTGTACTTTACCAGTAGTATTGTGTTTCAGTACTTTACCAGTAGTATTGTGTGTTTCAGTACTTTACCAGTAGTATTGTGTGTTTCAGTACTTTACCAGTAGTATTGTGTTTCAGTACTTTACCAGTAGTATTGTGTTTCAGTACTTTACCAGTAGTATTGTGTTTCAGTACTTTACCAGTAGTATTGTGTGTTCAGTACTTTACCAGTAGTATTGTGTTTCAGTACTTTACCAGTAGTATTGTGTTTCAGTACTTTACCAGTAGTATTGTGTTTCTCAGTACTTTACCAGTAGTATTGTGTTTCAGTACTTTACCAGTAGTATTGTGTTTCAGTACTTTACCAGTAGTATTGTGTTTCAGTACTTTACCAGTAGTATTGTGTTTCAGTACTTTACCAGTAGTATTGTTTTCAGTTTTACCAGTAGTACCTGTGTTTCAGTACTATTTTCAGTACCCAGTAGTATTGTGTTTCAGTACTTTACCAGTAGTATTGTGTTTTCAGTACTTTACCAGTAGTATTGTGTTTCAGTACTTTACCAGTAGTATTGTGTTTCAGTACTTTACCAGTAGTATTGTGTTTCAGTACTTTACCAGTAGTATTGTGTTTCAGTACTTTACCAGTAGTATTGTGTTTCAGTACTTTACCAGTAGTATTGTGTTTCAGTACTTTACCAGTAGTATTGTGTTTCAGTACTTTACCAGTAGTATTGTGTTTCAGTACTTTACCAGTAGTATTGTGTTTCAGTACTTTACCAGTAGTATTGTGTGTTCAGTACTTTACCAGTAGTATTGTGTTTCAGTACTTTACCAGTAGTATTGTGTTTCAGTACTTTGCCAGTAGTATTGTGTTTCAGTACTTTACCAGTAGTATTGTGTGTTCAGTACTTTACCAGTAGTATTGTGTGTTTCAGTACTTTACCAGTAGTATTGTTTTTCAGTACTTTACCAGTAGTATTGTGTTTCAGTACTTTGCCAGTAGTAATGTGTGTTCAGTACTTTACCAGTAGTATTGTGTGTTTCAGTACTTTACCAGTAGTATTGTGTTTCAGTACTTTACCAGTAGTATTGTGTTTCAGTACTTTACCAGTAGTAATGTGTTTCAGTACTTTACCAGTAGTATTGTGTGTTTCAGTACTTTACCAGTAGTATTGTGTTTCAGTACTTTACCAGTAGTATTGTGTTTCAGTACTTTACCAGTAGTATTGTGTTTCAGTACTTTACCAGTAGTATTGTGTTTCAGTACTTTACCAGTAGTATTGTGTTTCAGTACTTTACCAGTAGTATTGTGTGTTTCAGTACTTTACCAGTATTGTAGTTTTACCAGTGTATTGTTTTCAGTACTTTACCAGTAGTATTGTGTTTCAGTACTTTACCAGTAGTATTGTGTTTCAGTACTTTACCAGTAGTAGTACTTTACCAGTGTTTGTGTTTCAGTACTTTACCAGTAGTATTGTGTTTCAGTACTTTACCAGTAGTATTGTGTTTCAGTACTTTACCAGTAGTATTGTGTTTCAGTACTTTACCAGTAGTATTGTGTTTCAGTACTTTACCAGTAGTATTGTGTTTCAGTACTTTACCAGTAGTAGTTTTACCAGTAGTATTGTGTTTCAGTACTTTACCAGTAGTATTGTGTGTTCAGTACTTTACCAGTAGTATTGTGTTTCAGTACTTTACCAGTAGTATTGTGTTTCAGTACTTTACCAGTAGTATTGTGTTTCAGTACTTTACCAGTAGTATTGTGTTTCAGTACTTTACCAGTATTGTGTGTTTTCAGTACTTTACCAGTAGTATTGTGTTTCAGTACTTTACCAGTAGTATTGTGTTTCAGTACTTTACCAGTAGTATTGTGTTTCAGTACTTTACCAGTAGTATTGTGTTTCAGTACTTTACCAGTAGTATTGTGTTTCAGTACTTTACCAGTAGTATTGTGTTTCAGTACTTTACCAGTAGTATTGTGTTTCAGTACTTTACCAGTAGTATTGTTTCAGTGTAGTCAGTACTTTACCAGTAGTATTGTGTTTCAGTACTTTACCAGTAGTATTGTGTTTCATTGTGTATTTCAGTACTTTACCAGTAGTATTGTGTTTCAGTACTTTACCAGTAGTATTGTGTTTCAGTACTTTACCAGTAGTATTGTGTTTCAGTACTTTACCAGTAGTATTGTGTTTCAGTACTTTACCAGTAGTATTGTGTTTCAGTACTTTACCAGTAGTATTGTGTTTCAGTACTTTACCAGTAGTATTGTGTTTCAGTACTTTACCAGTAGTATTGTGTTTCAGTACTTTACCAGTAGTATTGTGTTTCAGTACTTTACCAGTAGTATTGTGTGTTCAGTACTTTACCAGTAGTATTGTGTTTCAGTACTTTACCAGTAGTATTGTGTTTCAGTACTTTACCAGTAGTATTGTGTGTTTCAGTACTTTACCAGTAGTATTGTGTTTCAGTACTTTACCAGTAGTATTGTGTTTTACCAGTACAGCACTTTACCAGTAGTATTGTTTCAGTTTTACCAGTACTACTTACCAGTAGTATTGTGTTTCAGTACTTTACCAGTAGTATTGTGTTTCAGTACTTTACCAGTAGTATTGTGTTTCAGTACTTTACCAGTAGTATTGTGTTTCAGTACTTTACCAGTAGTATTGTGTTTCAGTACTTTACCAGTAGTATTGTGTTTCAGTACTTTACCAGTAGTATTGTGTGTTTCAGTACTTTACTTTACCAGTATTGTGTGTTTCAGTACTTTACCAGTAGTATTGTGTTTCAGTTTTACCAGTAGTATTGTGTTTCAGTACTTTACCAGTAGTATTGTGTTTCAGTACTTTACCAGTAGTATTGTGTTTCAGTACTTTACCAGTAGTATTGTGTTTTCAGTACTTTACCAGTAGTATTGTGTTTCAGTACTTTACCAGTAGTATTGTGTGTTTACCAGTAGTATTGTGTTTCAGTACTTTACCAGTAGTATTGTGTTTCATTTACCAGTAGTAGTTTTACCAGTAGTATTGTGTTTCAGTACTTTACCAGTAGTATTGTGTTTCAGTACTTTACCAGTAGTATTGTGTTTCAGTACTTTACCAGTAGTATTGTGTTTCAGTACTTTACCAGTAGTATTGTGTTTCACTACGTTACCAGTAGTATTGTGTTTCAGTTCCAGTAGTATTGTGTTTCAGTTTTACCAGTAGTATTGTGTTTCAGTACTTTACCAGTAGTATTGTGTTTCAGTACTTTACCAGTAGTATTGTGTTTCAGTACTTTACCAGTAGTATTGTGTTTCAGTACTTTACCAGTAGTATTGTGTTTCAGTACTTTACCAGTAGTATTGTGTGTTTCAGTACTTTACCAGTAGTATTGTGTTTCAGTACTTTACCAGTAGTATTGTGTTTCAGTACTTTACCAGTAGTATTGTGTTTCAGTACTTTACCAGTAGTATTGTGTTTCAGTACTTTACCAGTAGTATTGTGTGTTCAGTACTTTACCAGTAGTATTGTGTTTCAGTACTTTACCAGTAGTATTGTGTTTCAGTACTTTACCAGTAGTATTGTGTTTCAGTACTTTACCAGTAGTATTGTGTTTCAGTACTTTACCAGTAGTATTGTGTGTTTCAGTACTTTACCAGTAGTATTGTTTTTCAGTACTTTACCAGTAGTATTGTGTTTCAGTACTTTGCCAGTAGTAATGTGTGTTCAGTACTTTACCAGTAGTATTGTGTGTTTCAGTACTTTACCAGTAGTATTGTTTTTCAGTACTTTACCAGTAGTATTGTGTTTCAGTACTTTACCAGTAGTATTGTGTTTCAGTACTTTACCAGTAGTATTGTGTGTTCAGTACTTTACCAGTAGTATTGTGTTTCAGTACTTTACCAGTAGTATTGTGTTTCAGTACTTTACCAGTAGTATTGTGTTTCAGTACTTTACCAGTAGTATTGTGTTTCAGTACTTTACCAGTAGTATTGTGTGTTTCAGTACTTTACCAGTAGTATTGTGTTTCAGTACTTAGTATTGTGTTTCACCAGTAGTATTGTGTTTCAGTACTTTGCCAGTAGTAATGTGTGTTCAGTACTTTACCAGTAGTATTGTGTGTTTCAGTACTTTACCAGTAGTATTGTTTTTCAGTACTTTACCAGTAGTATTGTGTTTCAGTACTTTACCAGTAGTAATGTGTTTCCAGTAGTATTGTGTTTCAGTACCAGTAGTATTGTGTGTTCAGTACTTTACCAGTAGTATTGTGTTTCAGTACTTTACCAGTAGTATTGTGTGTTTCAGTACTTTACCAGTAGTATTGTGTTTCAGTACTTTACCAGTAGTATTGTGTTTCAGTACTTTACCAGTAGTATTGTGTTTCACTACGTTACCAGTAGTATTGTCTGTTCAGTACTTTACCAGTAGTATTGTGTTTCTGTACTTTACCAGTAGTATTGTGTTTCAGTACTTTACCAGGAGTATTGTGTTTCAGTACTTTACCAGTAGTAATGTGTTTCAGTACTTTACCAGTAGTATTGTGTTTCAGTACTTTACCAGTAGTATTGTGTTTCTGTACTTTACCAGTAGTATTGTGTTTCAGTACTTTACCAGTAGTATTGTGTGTTCAGTACTTTACCAGTAGTATTGTGTTTCAGTACTTTACCAGTAGTATTGTGTTTCAGTACTTTACCAGTAGTATTGTGTTTCAGTACTTTACCAGTAGTATTGTGTGTTCAGTACTTTACCAGTCGTAATGTGTTTCAGTACTTTACCAGTAGTAACAGGGTAGTACTCTATTATCAGAGCAGCAGCCCCAGTGACGATGATGGCAGAGCCTATCTCTCAAGGAACAAGAAATAATGGTTCCATACAAGCTGTTCCTCTGGAGACCTGGAACAGACAGAGGGGGAGGGGAAGACAGAATTTCACTATACCCTCCTGTAGAGAGCAGAGGGAGGGAGGAGGCAGCTCACAATAGCCCTACATACAAAACCTTTAGAGAACAGAGGGAGGGAGGCTGTTCCTCTGGGGCCCCTGCCTGTGAGACCTGGAACAGAGAGAGGTAGGAGGGAGAATGGAGGAGAGAACAGCATTTATCAGTCTTCTTCTGTAGAGAGCAGAGGGAGAGATCGAACACTCACCACAGCCCAACAAACGATCCCCTAGTGTACAACACACTCACCAGTATGCACTGTCGGCCTGCTCACAAATGAACGAGACAATCTGCAGGTGTGTGTGCATAGTGATCAACAGTTGGCACGGTCCCTGTAGGGAGCGGTGGTGTAGCGAGGTGGCTGGGGTAAGAGAGCATCACAGGGGTGAGACGGAGGACGATGGGGGAGAGCGAGGCAGGGGGAGGGGGAGAGCAGGAGGGGGGAGAGCATGGTGGGGCGAGGATGAGGGAGAGCTTGGTGGGGGGAGAAGGGGGGGGGGGGAGGGGGAGTGTGGCTCGGGGGAGGAGAGGTGAGAGCGTTGTGCCCAGCACCTGGCTGGTGCCCTGGGGGAACTGGCAGATGGTGGTGGTGGTGACACAGTGTGTGGGTGACTAAGCCCTGTTTCCTGGCAGCCAGCTCTGAAGCAGAACAGAGGAGGGGAGAAAACAAGGAGGAGGGGAGGAGGGGGAGGAGGTGAGGAGGAAGAGTGGAGGAGGACTGGAGGAGGAGCGGTAGAGAGAAGAGGAGGAGGGGGGAGGACCAGGAGGACGAGACAATGCCAGAGAGGGGGATGGGCTCAGACTGAATCAGATTGGGTAGAGTAGAGAACCAGGGTTACAGGGCTCAGACTGAATCAGATTGGGTAGAGTAGGGAACCAGGGTTACAGGGCTCAGACTGAATCAGATTGGGTAGAGTAGAGAACCAGGGTTACAGGGCTCAGACTGAATCAGATTGGGTAGAGTAGGGAACCAGGGTTACAGGGCTCAGACTGAATCAGATTGGGTAGAGTAGAGAACCAGGGTTACAGGGCTCAGACTGAATCAGATTGGGTAGAGTAGGGAACCAGGGTTACAGGGCTCAGACTGAATCAGATTGGGTAGAGTAGAGAACCAGGGTTACAGGGCTCAGACTGAATCAGATTGGGTAGAGTAGGGAACCAGGGTTACAGGGCTCAGACTGAATCAGATTGGGTAGAGTAGGGAACCAGGGTTACAGGGCTCAGACTGAATCAGATTGGGTAGAGTAGAGATCCAGGGTTACAGGGCTCAGACAGAATCAGATTGGGTAGAGTAGGGAACCAGGGTTACAGGGCTCAGACTGAATCTGATTGGGTAGAGTAGGGAACCAGGGTTACAGGGCTCAGACTGAATCAGATTGGGTAGAGTAGGGAACCAGGGTTACAGGGCTCAGACTGAATCAGATTGGGTAGAGTAGGGAACCAGGGTTACAGGGCTCAGACTGAATCGGATTGGGTAGAGTAGAGAACCACAGGAAATATTGTTACCCCGTACAAGTATTTACTTTTCAGTTTTTCAACTTTGTCTTTTATATTTGTTTATTTTAGTAAATACATTCTTAACACTTATTTTTCTGTTGTCATGTCTGCTCCTTACTGGGATTCGTCATTACGCGGACCTGGTTCTCATCATTACGCGGACCTGGTTCTCATCATTACGCGGACCTGGTTCTCATCATTACGCGGACCTGGTTCTCATCATTACGCAGACCTGGTTCTCATCATTACGCGCACCTGGTTCTCGTCATTACGCGGACCTGCTTCTCATCATTACGCGGACCTATTTCTCATCATTACGCGGACCTGGTTCTCATCATTACGCGCACCTGGTTCTCATCATTACGCGGACCTGTGAATCATTATGAATAACACCTGGACTCCATTACCTTCATCATCTCCTCCCCTTTATATGTCCCTCTCCCATGTTCACTCACCAGTTGGTATTGTTCTTGTGTATCGGCGTTCTGCCTTATGTTAGTGTCATGTTTTCTTGGTTTCACCGGCAACAGCTTCTGACTCACCTCCCCATCATTATAACTGCATTGTTGGTTAGGGGCTCGTAAGTAAGCATTTCACTATGAAGTGTACTACACCTGTTGTATTCAGCGCATATGACAAATACAATTTGATTGGATTTGCAGGGCTTAAAGGGAATGACAGAGCACCGGGGCTGCAGGGCTTAAAGGGGATGACAGAGCACCGGGGCTGCAGGGCTTAAAGGGAATGACAGAGCACCGGGGCTGCAGGGTTTAAAGGGGATGACAGAGCACCGGGGCTGCAGGGTTTAAAGGGAATGACAGAGCACCGGGGCTGTAGGGCTGCAGGGCTTAAAGGGAATGACAGAGCACCGGGGCTGCAGGACTTAAAGGGAATGACAGAGCACCGGGGCTGCAGTGCTTAAAGGGAATGACAGAGCACCGGGGCTGCAGGACTTAAAGGGAATGACAGAGCACCGGGGCTGCAGTGCTTAAAGGGAATGACAGAGCACCGGGGCTGCAGGGCTTAAAGGGAATGACAGAGCACCGGGGCTGCAGGGCTTAAAGGGAATGACAGAGCACCGGGGCTGCAGGGCTTAAAGGGAATGACAGAGCACCGGGGCTGCAGGGCTTAAATGGAATGACAGAGCACAGGGGAGCTGCAGGGCTTAAAGGGAATGACAGAGCACCGGGGCTACAGGGCTTAAAGGGAATGATAAGGGCTGGGGTTGGGATGGGGTGAGACGGGTGAGGAGGGGTGGGACAAACAGATGTTGCTCATTAGCCTTTAAAAGTGTCTGTCTGCATGCTTAACCATGTGATGAATTCATACACAGTGCATTCGTAAAGTATTCAGACCCCTTGACTTTTCCCACAATTTGTTACATTAAAGCCTTATTCTAAAAAAGAATTAAATAAAAGATAACCCGTCATCACAATACCCCGTAATGACAAAGTGAAAACAGGTTTTTAAACATTTTCGCTAGTTAATCAAAAAATAAAAAACAGAAATACCTTAATTAATTACATATGTAGTCAGACCCTTTGCCATGAGACTCGAAATTGAGCTCAGGTGCGTCCCGTTTCCATTGTCCATCCTTGAGACGGTTCTACAACTTGATTGGAGTCCACCTACGGTACATTCAATTGATTGGACACTATAACGCCCATGGAGAATAAGAGCACCTCCTCCCAGCTGCCCACTGCACTGAGGCTATAATACCACCACCGATAAATCTACGATAGTCAAGAATTTCATTCAGCATTTTTCTACGGCTGGCCATGCTTTCCACCTGGCTACCCCGGTCAACAGCTCTGCACCCCCCCACAGCAACTTGCCCAAGCCTCCCAAATCCAGATAGTTGATGATCTGAAAAAACTGCAAAATCTGGATCCCTACAAATCAGCCGGGCTAGACAATCTGGACCCTTTCTTTTCTAAAATAATCTGCTGAAATTGTTGCAACCCCTATTACTAGCCTATTCAACCTCTCTTTTGTATTGTCTGAGATCCCAAAGATTGGAAAGCTGCTGCGGTCACCCCCTTCTTCAAAGGGGGAGACACCCTAGACCCAAACTGTTACAGACCTATATCCATCCTGCCCTGCCTTTCTAAAGTCTTCGAAAGCCAAGTTAACAAACAGATCACTGACCATTTCGAATCCCACCATTCCTTCTCCGCTGTGCAATCTGGTTTCAGAGCTGGTCACGGGTGCACCTCAGCCACGCTCAAGGTCCTAAACGATATCATAACCGCCCATCGATAAAAGACAGTACTGTGCAGCCATCTTCATTGACCTGGCCAAGGCTTTCGACTCTGTCAATCACCACATTCTTATCGGCAGACTCAACAACCTTGGTTTCTCAAATGACTGCCTTGCCTGGTTCACCAACTACTTCTCAGACAGAGTTTAGTGTGTCAAATTGGAGGGCCTGTTGTCCGGACCTCTGGCGGTCTCTATGGGGGTGCCACAGGGTTCAATTCTCGGGCCGACTCTCTTCTCCATATACATCAATGATGTCACTCTTGCTGCTGGTGATTCTCAGATGACACCTTTCTGTATTCCTCTGGCCATTCTTTGGACACTGTGTTAACTAACCTCCAGACAAGTTTCAATGCCATACAACTCTCCTTCCGTGGCCTCCAACTGCTCTTAAATGCAGTACAACGAAATGCATGCTCTTCAACCGATCGCTGCCTGCACCTGCCCGCCTGTCCAACATCACTACTCTGGATGGTTCTGACTTAGAATATGTGGACAACTACAAATACCTGGGTGTCTGGCTAGACTGTAAACTCTCCTTCCAGACTCACATCAAGCATCTCCAATACAAAATTAAATCTAGAATCGGCTTCCTATTTCGTAAAAAAATCCCTTGTCCACCAAACATACCTCGTAAAACTGACTATCCTACCGATCCTTGCCTTCAGCGATGTCAAAATAGCCTCCAACACTCTACTCAGCAAATGGGATGCAGTCTATCACAGTGCCATCCGTTTTGTCACCAAAGCCCCATATACTATCTACCACTTCGACCTGCATGCTCTCGTTGGCTGGCCCTCGCTTCATATTCGTCGCCAAACCCACTGGCTCCAGGACATCTATTAGCCTTTGCTAGGTAAAGCCCCACCTTATCTCAGCTCACTGGTCACCATAGCAACACCCACCCGTAGCACGTTCCAGCAGGTATATTTCACTGGTCATCCCCAAAGCCAACTCCTCCTTTGGCTGCCTTTCCTTCCAGCTCTGCTGCCAATGACTGGAACGAATTGCAAAAATCACTGAAGCTGGAGACTCTCCCTCACTATCTTTAAGCATCAGCTGTCAGAGCAGCTTACAGATCATTGCACCTGTACATAGCCCATCTGTAAATAGCCCATCCAACTACCTCATCCCCATATTGTTATTTATTTTATTGATTTTGCTCCTTTGCACCCCAGTATCTCTACTTGCACATTCATCTTCTGCACATCTATCACTCCAGTGTTTAATTGCTCAATTGTAATTATTTCTTTACCTCCCCAATCTTACTTCATTTACACACATTGTATATAGACTTTTCTATTGTGTTATTGACTGTATGTTTGTTTATTCCATGTGTAACTCTGTGTTGTTTCTGTAGCACTGCTTTGCTTTATCTTGGCCAGGTCGAACTTGTAAATGAGAACTTGCCTGGTTAAATAAAGGTTAAATAAAACAATAAAACATTTAAAAAGTCACACACCTGTCTATATAAGGTCCCACAGTTGACAGTGTATGTCAGAACAAAAACTAAGCCACGAGGTCGAAGAAATTATCCATAGAGCTCCGAGACAGGATTGTGTCATGGCACAGATATGGGAAAGGGAACCAAAGCATTTCTACAGCATTGAAGGTCCCCAAGAACTAAGTGGCCTCCATCATTCTTAAATGGAAGAACCACCAAGACTCTTCCTAACCTGAGCAATCAGTGGGAGATGGGCCTTGGTCAGGCAGGTGACCAAGAATGTGATTGTCACTGTGACAGAGCTCCAGAGTTCATCTGTGAAGATGGGAGAACTTTCCAGATGGACAATCATCGCTGCAGCACTCCACCAATCAGGCCTTTATGGTAGAGTGGCCAGACGGAAGCCACTCCTCAGTAAAAGGCACATGACAGCCCACTTGGAGTTTGCTAAAAGGCACCTAAAGGACTCCAAGATCATGAAAAACAAGATTCTCTGGTCTGATGAAACCAAGATTAAACTCTTTGGCCTGAATGCCAAGCGTCATGTGTGGAGGAAACCTGGCACAGTCCTAACAGTGAAGCATGGTGGTGGCAGCATCATGCTGTGGGGATGTTTTTCAGTGGCAGGGACTGGGAGACTAGTCAGGATCAAGGTAAAGATGAACGGAGCAAAGTACAGAGAGATCCTTGATGAAAACCTGCTGCAGAGCACTCAGGACCTCAGACTGGGGCAACAACCTTCCAACAGGACAACAACCCTAAGCACACAGCCAGGGCAATGCAGGAGTGGCTTTGGGACAAGTCTCTGAATGTCCTTGAGTGGCCCAGCCAGAGCCCGGAATTGAACCTTTGAACATCTCTGGAAAGGCCTGAAAATAGCGATACTCTGCATCCAACCTGATAGGCCTTGAGAGGATCTGCAGAGAAGAATGGGAGATCCCCAAAAAATGGTCTGCCAAGACTTTAGAGACATATCCAAGAAAACTCAAGGCTGTAATCGCTGCCAACTGTGCTTCAACAAAGTACTTAGTAAAGGGTCTGAATACTTAAATGTGATAGTTCCGTTTTTTTAACTATAAATTTGGACCAAAAACATAAAACCTGTTTCATTATGGGGTATTGTGATGTCATTATGGGGTATTGTGATGTCATTATGGGGTATTGTGATGTCATTATGGGGTATTGTGATGTCATTATGGGGTATTGTGCGTAGATTGACAAGGGGAATTTTTTTTCAATCCGTTTTGGATTATTAAGGATGTAACGTAACAAAATGTAGAAAATGTCAAGGGGTCTGAATACTATCCGAATGCACTGAACAGCAAAAGTGTCAACGATTTTACAGTAAGGAAATCAGTACATTTTAATAAATCCATTGCACACTAATCTATGTATTTTAAGTGACTGGGAATACAGATATGCATCTGGATGAGAGAACCAGTCAGTATCTGGTGTGGATGAGAGAACCAGTCAGTATCTGGTGTGGATCAGAAAACCAGTCAGTATCTGGTGTGGATGAGAAAACCAGTCAGTATCTGGTGTGGATCAGAAAACCAGTCAGTATCTGGTGTGGATCAGAAAACCAGTCCGTATCTGGTGTGGATCAGAAAACCAGTCAGTATCTGGTGTGGATCAGAAAACCAGTCAGTATCTGGTGTGGATCAGAAAACCAGTCAGTATCTGGTGTGGATCAGAAAACCAGTCAGTATCTGGTGTGATCAGAAAACCAGTCAGTATCTGGTGTGGATCAGAAAACCAGTCAGTATCTGGTGTGGATCAGAGAACCAGTCAGTATCTGGTGTGACCACCATTTGTCTCATGCAGCGCGACACATCTCCTTCACATAAGAGTTGATCAGAATGTTGATTGTGGCCTGTGGAATGTTGTCCCACTCCTCTTCAACGGCTGTGTGAAGTTTCTGGATAGTGGAGGGGAATTTGAACACGACAATCCAGATTTTCCTAAACATGCTTTATAAGTTTTATTTCAGCTGATGAAACATGGGACCAACACTTTACATGTTAAAGTTTCAGCTGATGAAACATGGGACCAGCACTTTACATGTTAAAGTTTCAGCTGATGGAACATGGGACCAGCACTTTACATGTTAAAGTTTCAGCTGATGAAACATGGGACCAGCACTTTACATGTTAAAGTTTCAGCTGATGGAACATGGGACCAACACTTTACATGTTAAAGTTTCAGCTGATGAAACATGGGACCAGCACTTTACATGTTAAAGTTTCAGCTGACGGAACATGGGACCAACACTTTACATGTTGAAGTTTACATGCTATTTTCTCCAACCATTTCAGTCTCTTATTCACTCTCATCCTATAATATAAGTAACATATTTAATAATAATAATATTTAATAATAATAATATATTTATTATTTATAATATTTAATAATAATAATATATTTATTATTTATAATATTTAATAATAATAATATATTTATTATTTATAATATTTAATAATAATAATATATTTAATATTTATAATATTTAATAATAATAATATATTTATTATTTAATATTTAATAATAATATATTTATTATTTATAATATTTAATAATAATTATATTTATTATTTATAATATTTAATAATAATAACATATTTAATAATAATAACATATTTAATATTTATAATATTTAATAATAATAACATATTTAATATTTATAATATTTAATAATAATAACATATTTAATATTTATAATATTTAATAATAATAACATATTTAATATTAATAATATTTTTAATAACAATAATATATTTAATAATATAAAAATATATATTTTATAATAATTATGATATTTTTCTCTGAATGTTGCAAACTTTTTTCATTTTTTAACCTCATAATAATATAACAACTATTTTTTAACCAGCCTATATACTGTCTACCCAGGATTACCTCATATAACAACTATTTTTTAACCAGCCTATATACTGTCTATCCAGGATTACCTAATATAAAAACTATTTTTTTAACCAGCCTATATACTGTCTATCCAGGATTACCTCATAATAATATAACAACTATTTTTTAACCAGCCTATATACTGTCTATCCAGGATTACCTCATATAACAACTATTTTTTAACCAGCCTATATACTGTCTACCCAGGATTACCTCAGCCCATTGGCAGTCTTCTACATTTACATTACATTTAAGTCATTTAGCAGACGCTCTTATCCAGAGCCTACTCGCTGGCCGATGTTTAGAGAGAGAGAGGGCCAGGGATTGTCAGGAGTCTCATTTACAACAATCCTCCCCGGAGACCCGTGGTCTCTGAAATGTCATTGGTCTAGGTTCCACTGTGACAGACAAAGGTCAGTAGTGACAGACTCCTCAGCTAGCTATTGATTACCAATCGCCTGTTATTAGGCAGGTCCCCAGTCCACTGGTATGTCATTATACAGGGCAATTACACAGAGGATATTCTCATTATGGAAATTAATTCAGATTTTAAAGGATTGTATCTGAAATGTAAATTCTAGCAGATAGGACAATCAATAAGCATTCGTTTGATGTAGGGTCAGAGGGTGTGGCTCAACTAAGGCCAGTATTCCATCCTATCTCGGGTTATATGCTTTTAAAAGGCAATTTTGGATTGAGCCAAAATATATGCAATGATTGAATCCATGCCTTACACAGAGATGATTTGTAAATATATTATTTTTAATTAAAGAGCTACAAAATGTAATATGTAACAATATATGAACACATGACATTCAAACAGTATTTGCATGTTTTATTTATTTTTTATTTCACCTTTATTTAACCAGGTAGGCTAGTTGAGAACAAGTTCTCATTTGCAACTGCGACCTGGCCAAGATAAAGCATAGCAGTGTGAACAGACAACACAGAGTTACACATGGAGTAAACAATTAACAAGTCAATAACACAGTAGATAAAAAAAGGGGAGTCTATATACAATGTGTGCAAAAGGTATGAGAAGGTAGGCGAATAATTACAATTTTGCAAATTAACACTGGAGTGATAAATGATCAGATGGTCATCTGCAGGTAGAGATATTGGTGTGCAAAAGAGCAGAAAAGTAAATAAATAAAAACAGTACGGGGATGAGGTAGGTGAAAATGGGTGGGCTATTTACCAATAGACTATGTACAGCTGCAGCGATCGGTTAGCTGCTCGGATAGCTGATGTTTGAAGTTGGTGAGGGAGATAAAAGTCTCCAACTTCAGCGATTTTTGCAATTCGTTCCAGTCACAGGCAGCAGAGTACTGGAACGAAAGGCGGCCGAATGAGGTGTTGGCTTTAGGGATGATCAATGAGATACACCTGCTGGAGCGCGTGCTACGGATGGGTGTTGCCATCGTGACCAGTGAACTGAGATTAGGCGGAGCTTTACCTAGCATGGACTTGTAGATGACCTGGAGCCAGTGGGTCTGGCGACGAATATGTAGCGAGGGCCAGCCGACTAGAGCATACAAGTCGCAGTGGTGGGTGGTATAAGGTGCTTTAGTGACAAAACGGATGGCACTGTGATAGACTGCATCCAGTTTGCTGAGTAGAGTGTTGGAAGCCATTTTGTAGATGACATCGCCGAAGTCGAGGATCGGTAGGATAGTCAGTTTTACTAGGGTAAGCTTGGCGGCGTGAGTGAAGGAGGCTTTGTTGCGGAATAGAAAGCCGACTCTTGATTTGATTTTCCATTGGAGATGTTTGATATGAGTCTGGAAGGAGAGTTTGCAGTCTAGCAGTCTAGGTCGGAACCATCCAGGGTGGTGATGCTAGTCGGGCATGCGGGTGCAGGCAGGTTGAAAAGCATGCATTTGGTTTTACTAGCGTTTAAGAGCAGTTGGAGGCCACGGAAGGAGTGTTGTATGGCATTGAAGCTCGTTTGGAGGTTAGATAGCACAGTGTCCAATGACGGGCCGAAAGTATATAGAATGGTGTCGTCTGCGTAGAGGTGGATCAGGGAATCACCCGCAGCAAGAGCAACATCATTGATATATATAGAGAAAAGAGTCGGCCCGAGAATTTAACCCTGTGGCACCCCCATAGAGACTGCCAGAGGACCGGACAGCATGCCCTCCGATTTGACACACTGAACTCTGTCTGCAAAGTAATTGGTGAACCAGGCAAGGCAGTCATCTGAAAAACCGAGGCTACTGAGTCTGCCGATAAGAATATGGTGATTGACAGAGTCGAAGGCCTTGGCAAGGTCGATGAAGACGGCTGCACAGTACTGTCTTTTATCGATGGCGGTTATGATATCGTTTAGTACCTTGAGTGTGGCTGAGGTGCACCCGTGACCGGCTCGGAAACCAGATTGCACAGCGGAGAAGGTACGGTGGGATTCGAGATGGTCAGTGACCTGTTTGTTGACTTGGCTTTCGAAGACCTTAGATAGGCAGGGCAGGATGGATATAGGTCTATAGCAGTTTGGGTCCAGGGTGTCTCCCCCTTTGAAGAGGGGGATGACTGCGGCAGCTTTCCAATCCTTGGGGATCTCGGACGATATGAAAGAGAGGTTGAACAGGCTGGTAATAGGGGTTGCGACAATGGCGACGGATAGTTTCAGAAATAGAGGGTCCAGATTGTCAAGCCCAGCTGATTTGTACGGGTCCAGGTTTTGGAGCTCTTTCAGAACATCTGCTATCTGGATTTGGGTAAAGGAGAACCTGGAGAGGCTTGGGCGAGGAGCTGCGGGGGGGCGGAGCTGTTGGCCGAGGTTGGAGAAGCCAGGCGGAAGGCATGGCCAGCCGTTGAGAAATGCTTATTGAAGTTTTCGATAATCATGGATTTATCGGTGGTGACCGTGTTACCTAGCCTCAGTGCAGTGGGCAGCTGGGAGGAGGTGCTCTTGTTCTCCATGGACTTCACAGTGTCCCAGAACTTTTTGGAGTTGGAGCTACAGGATGCAAACTTCTGCCTGAAGAAGCTGGCCTTAGCTTTCCTGACTGACTGCGTGTATTGGTTCCTGACTTCCCTGAACAGTTGCATATCACGGGGACTCTTCGATGCTATTGCAGTCCGCCACAGGATGTTTTTGTGCTGGTCGAGGGCAGTCAGGTCTGGAGTGAACCAAGGGCTGTATCTGTTCTTGGTTCTGCATTTTTTGAACGGAGCATGCTTATCTAAAATGGAGAGGAAGTTGCTTTTAAAGAATGACCAGGCATCCTCAACTGACGGGATGAGGTCAATGTCCTTCCAGGATACCTGCCAGGTCGATTAGGAAGGCCTGCTCACAGAAGTGTTTTAGGGAGCGTTTGACAGTGATGAGGGGTGGTCGTTTGACTGCGGCTCCGTAGCAGAT